>NC_090022.1:272372675-272672675 GCF_037176765.1 Anolis sagrei
TATCACTGAAACACATTAATTATAGAGGCTAGTTTTTATACATACTTCCTTCATGAAAGTAAGTTCTTGTGGAACGTGGAGTTTTTATTTCACCTTTATACAAGGGATATACAGAGATGTAGTAATTTTTTAAACGTATGAAGGCTCCTGAAAGAAAACAGAAACATGGAATATGAGTATTTTATTTAAGCTACAGAGCAAGACCCCTACTCTATACTGTATTTTTTCAGACATGTGACAAAGAAAGGATGAACAAACGGCAGAACAAGGTCTTTCAAGGCAGTTAGTACCTTCTCTTTGAGACACCCTTCCTTACTTTTTTGAATAGGTGTGTAACTAGTAAATGTGTCAGGGCTCATTTGAAGGCATGAGGAATTTAATAGGAATTTAGCATGTATGACCATATACTTTTTCTAACGATGGGATTTCTCCCTTTTTACTGTATATTCAAAAGTATACTTCTGGATACTTTTATATCACATTTCACATGGAGACAAGTTAACACACCAAACCAGAATGCAGAAGAAGGTTTCTAAACATGTTTCCTGCTGGTACAGTATAAGACAGTGCAGTTTTAAGTTGGCCCCATATACAAACATGAGTATCGCTATCTCAATTGGATTGTATTTATTCAAATCCCACCTGCATTTTCCCCATTCTTATTTTGCATGAGACTGTGGGCATTTTTCACATAGAAAATTATACATGTTTTAAATGCATTTTTCATATTATGCACATTTGTTTACATATTTTACCGACCAAATATGCTTATATATGTTACATTTTTTGTAACAGGACAACTTATATGCCAATACTGGAATAGGTTTTTTTTTTGCAACTCTAATTAATGTTATTTATTATTATATGAACAACAACAACAACAACAACAACAACAACAAAATTGTCCCATTCAAGCCTATTGTGGACATGCCCTGATAACCATAATTTTCAACACTAATAATTTAAAACTGCTCAGTTAACCCTAGTATTGATTTTTATGGGCAACTGCATCCATGAAAAACAACAGCCAAGACCCTCCATGTATGACCCACCAAACAGCTCTTGTAAGCAAAGAGATCCCTCCACACAGTCTCCCACCCAACACATTTCCTTGTAGTTGGAGGAACAAGAGACTAAGCAGGCAGGCATCCAGATATTCTTCTATAGTTGGATGCACTGTAACAAGCATCTGCAGATTTCTAGATGTCTTTGTGAAGTCTCTGCAGATGACTTCCTTGCACCACACACTGCCTGCACTGATTACATGGCAGCTTTAGATTACGTATAATTTGGTTGTTGCATGATTGCGACAAAATTCTGACCTCCACAATGACCAAAAAGTTAACTGTGATGGTTTAAGTCTCACTTATCCCTTGGTAATTTGCCAGCAAGGAGCCAGCCAACATTTTATCCCTTTGTGTTTACTATTCAGAAACACCTGCCCAGAGACACAAATACATAAATACATATACTCCCTGAGTTACAAACATCCTACTTTCAAACAACACAAAGTTAAGAATGGGGGGTGAGACAACAGGAAGGGAAAGAAATCTATCTCTTGGAAGGGAACTTCACTCCTTATCATGGGGAAAAGGGTGTCTCCGCTGAAGCTTTATCATCAATTCTTGTCTCCACAACAAACTGGGTTTTTTTTTTCAAAATCCAATTTTTACAGGGACAGAAAGTGCGGTGAAATCTTCTGAACAGGGACACAGGCAGCAAAACGAGCCTCACAGGGGCGTTAGTCTATGCTAACCATAACATGTGTGTGTGTGTATCTGGAGTTACACATAAAATCACAGAATAATAGAGTTGGAAGAGACCACATGAGCCATCCAGTCCAACCCCCTGCCATGCAGGAAAACCACGATGGTTTTAAGACACCCTGTATGTGTGTGTTTGTGTTTGTACATATACATGTAAACACTCACACAGGTATAGAAAAATATATAGGTACATGAATACTACATGCAAGACAATCCATAGAAAAATAGAGTTGAAAGAGACCACATGGGCCATCTATTCCTACCCCCTGCCATGCAGGAAAAGCACAAAGTATCCCCGAGGCTTATTCTCAGTATTTTTGAAACACCTTGTGCCTGTTCCAACTTACAAACAAATTCATCTTAAGAACAAACCTTCAGAACCTATCTTGTTCGTAACTTGGGGACTGCCTGTATAGATTTATATTATAATATCTATTTTTTGACTGAGAAATGAGCAAAAGATTGAGGAAACAGAAACAACAAATACAGAGGATACAGAAATAACCAACATGGTGCATTTAAATGGCAGGTAGTTACTAGTTAGAACCTTTACCAGCCTTACTAAATGCAAACATTTTTAAACCTACCTTTTGGCGATGTCCATTGTGTCACGTTTGTTACCTTTTGCCATGATCTCTTGACTGAATCTGGTTCATAATACCATTCTACAATATAGTTCTGTATTTCTAAATCTTTGGTTTCCCATTCCAAAAACATTTGTTCCTCTAAAACAGAAGTCTTAAGAGAAACAATCCATTCAGGATCTAGGAGAACACATGTACACGTGTATTAATAAGAATGGTGATTTAAACAGATGTCAGCAATTTAACTCCATATTATTGTGATTAATAAAAACTCTTATTATGCTTTAGAACGAAAGGCAGGAGACAATAAGACATCAAAAGAGCACATTTGAAGCTACAATCTCGTATTGAAGGGAAAAATGCAACTCAGGAATGTCCAGTTGCTATACAAACTTACCAGAGTCTTCATGGAATGATGGAATTCTCAATGTAGCCTCAGGAGACGCTCCAGCTTCATTAAAAGCAGTTACACTTATTACATGGGCTTCCTTGGTCAGGTTGAGAGTGATATTACTGTCACTAATGTTTATTGTATTTTCAGAGGAAGGCTTGCTTTCAGCAAAGTATTTTACTCTATATCCATTCACTATTCCTGAACATGGGAATTCTTTGCACTCCTGTTGGGTGGAGAAGTTCATGGTAGTGATTCAATAATAATAAAAATAAAAATAATAATAATAACGCTTTATCTATATTCCGCTCTTCTCACCCCAAAGGGGATTCAGGGCTGATCACAGTACACAAACACGGCAAACATTCAATGCCGTTTTTTGGACGAGACAAAGACAGACAGAACAGAAAGGAGGTATATTGTGTTGTCTTGAACATCCAGCTTGTTGGCATCTTTGGAAGTTGCCAGTCACAGGGGGGCACTGTCATTCCATCCTCTATGATGAAGAGCCATCAGGACTTCCTCCTTCCTTTTGGTCAAGGGCATTCTTTGATCTTTTTATTTATGGTGTCATAAAATGCCGCCCCCGCAGTAGCAGAACCTAATTTTTCTAATCACAGCTATAAGCTGTCTTTGAACTGCTTAGGTAAACAGTGATCAGGGCTGACAGTCAGGTGCTCACACCGACCCGGGGCTTCAAACTTGCAATCTTTTGGTTGGTAGACCTTATCATTATCATCAGAATTCAGTAAACAAAGCAATATTTTAAAAATACAAGTCCTTTACCAGAAAAATATATTCTGAAATCAGACTATTCAAGGTGACCCAGTTAGGATCTCCCGGTGGCACTGTGGGTTAAACCACTGAACGGCTGAACTTGCTGATCAAAAGGTCACAGGTTCGAATCTGGGGAGTAGTATGAGCTCCCACTGTTAGCCCCAGATTCTGCCAACCTAGCAGTTCAAAAACATGCAAATGTGAGTAGATCAATAGGTACCGCTCAGATGGGAAGGCAACAGCACTCCATGCAGTCATGCTGGCCACATGACATTGGAGGTGTCTATGAACAACACTGGCTCTTTGGCTTAGAAATGGAAATGAGCACCACACCCCAGAGTCAGACACGACTAGACTTAATGTCAAGGGGAAACCTTTACCTTTACTTATCCAGTTAGGGCTGCTGCTGTAGTACTCATAAAAAACTAATGACTTTTCAGAACAAGAGTGCTGTTTTTTAAATGAAACATACTGAGAAATAAAGAAAACTGTAAAGTACATTCTCCATCCAGATATTAAACCAAAGAAATAAACATTCCAAAGTGTCCAGTGAACTATATTTACCTTCCACAAAAGGTGTACAGTTCGGTCATTGGTGAACTGATCAGATTTAATTATTCTCCACAGGTCTACCTTCAAAGGAGCTATTAAAATAAAATTAAAAATTAAAAAGGAACAATGCATGAATTGTGTATTTGTACAATCTCACCAAGATAGCAACTGCTGCCTTTCACTGATTCTGGCTGGATGGTATCCTGTTTCAGCAGCAAGCAGATAGTCAATGCAACAAAAAGCACACATACCTGATTCTTTGGGTATCAACTGACAATTTTTTGTATCAACTGACAATAAAAGCTTGCACAGCATGTGTATATGTGCCTTCAAGTCACCTATGGCAACTGACATTATTTTGTGTGAACCTTCTGAAACATTTACAAAAGTGTAAACAATCTTCATGGAAAAGTTTGACTTGAGGCTGTTCGAAAATTAGCAGTTGTTTAAAATTCCAGTTGTTGCTTGCCTTGTTCTTCTGTTGTTCCTGTTTTCTTAGCACTCCATTCACTCCAGACTCTTGATAAAAGAAGAGTACACCGCATGACAACAGTATAGTTTGTAAAATCCCACAGATTAGTGAGACTGTACTCTCCCCTGTCATCAACATTTGTCACAATATTTTTATAGCCCTAAAAATGAAGAAAACCCTGTTTTACTATTAAAAACATAAATTACAGTGAAAAGAAATTAATATTTCCTATACATATACAAAAAATTCAAATATCTTCCTAGCCCCAATACAGCTCAAGTGGAAAACAGTGGTTGCAAAGAATTGTGGGATACCCTGATTAGTACTTGGGTAGGAGATCACCAATGAATACCACATGCTGTAGGCTACCATATATTTCAGAGGAAGAAACTAAGAAACCCACCTCTGAGTACACCTTGCCAAGGAAAACCCTATGAAATTTATGAGATTGCAATAAGTCGATAGCTGTGGCACAGTTGGCTATGGGTCAGCTGCATTAAATCACCACTGACCAAAAGGTCATGAGTTCAAAGCCAGCCTGGGTGGGAGTAAGCTCCCAAACATTTGTCTAGCTTGCTGTCGACCTTTGCAGCTCGAAAGTCAGTTGCATCTATCAAGTAGGAAATTTAGGTACCACTTCTGCGGGGAGGCTAATTTAACTAATTTACAATGCCATAAAAATCTCCAGCAGAGGGCGAAAGAATGAGGAAGTACTCCATCAAGGACTCAGTGTCACAAGTGGACCGTGAAGCGACAGCTCCCCCGGTGGCTGGAATTCGAGCATACCCTCATGGAGCTGCAATGTTAAATTGCCTCTGTGTTTGTCTATATATGTTGTGTGTCTATGGCACTGAATATTTGCCATGTATAATATGTAATCTGCCTTGAGTCCCCTGTGAGGTGAGAAGGGCAGAATTTAAATACTGTAAATAAAGAAATAACTTGAAGGCACATTCCCACAATGTATGAACTTTATAGATGCTAAGTGCAAGATCATGGCCTCTATCAAATTGTTAGCCTCAGCCAGAGTTGATTTACTAAATTAATAGAATTTATACATGCTTGAACCTGCAAAGTTTCCACTGAGGGCAGTTCTACACAGCGGAAAATTCTGTGCCGACCCAGGTTTAAAAAACACAGGTCAAGGTGTACTGTAGTCCACACACCACCCAAAAAGCCCACGTTTTCTGCACATGTTGTTAACCCCCACTCCCATGTTAACCCCCACCCCTTCCCCAAACCCCTTTAACAAGCATTAAAAAAGAAAATTACTTATGGGGCCGACATTTGCCTTCTGCCTGCCCTCTCCTGGCACTTAGGTATAATGCACCAGGAGAAGGGGGAAGAAAAATGGCTCCTGCCCCCCCCCCCCTTCTACTGGCAATTCATTCCTAAGCGCCAGGGTTTGGGCTTAGAGCCCTCTCACATTTCCCAGGTCTGATTCAGCCTGGAAAACGCGAGATGGCTGTGCGGACGGCCCCTTTAGAAGTCCCAGGACTTCTGATTCACCATCCAGAAAGCGGTCATAGTGGGTTTTGCCCCACGCCTTTCAAGAAGGGGCGGAACCAGGCATGTAGCTGGGGGGGGGGGGCTTGGGGGGCTTCAGCCCCCCCCCCCAAATTCTCATGGTGGTTCGCGAAAAGGCCTTACTGGTGCATTATTTAAACTGTTATGTTTATTCATATCATGATCTGATCACCATACTCAATATATCCCATATGCATGGGGGTATTGGGGTAATGATACAAAAGGTTTGCTAGGCTAGACCCTCTTTCACTCAGACTCAGCCCCCCCCCCCCCCGAAACTCAGCCCCCTCGACCCCCCCTGAAAAAAAATCAGCCCCCCCCCCCCCCCCCCCCCAAAACGAAATCCTGGCTACAGGCCTGGGCAGAACAAACCCACTAACAAATTAATTCACTACAAAGCATAGCACACACACGCACACATATACCTACTATTATAATACACGACACAGAAATTTGTCACAATATTTGCTGCAGATTATGTAACCTGCCATTAGTTATATGAACTAAATGAATTGCAACTTCAATAAGAATCAACTTACAGTGTGATTTTTTGTTGTTGCTGTGTAGTGAATTCGGCATTTTAGCTTAGCCCTTGCTGGTGTATTACGAGGTCTTTCCCAGGAAACTCTTAGCATTTGCTTCTTCCCTGCAATTGGCTCTACTTTACTTATCTCAGTAGGACCGGGTTTCACTGGAATTGAGAAAGGAAGAACTCTCAGGCTTTCAAAAGCTAAACTGTATCATTAACCTAATGGCAGCAGCAAGGAACGCTCTACTGAAATAAATAAGAGGTGTGGTGAACATTGTTTATATTTTAGTGACTTTTAAATTTATTTTTCTTGGGCACTGCAAAAAAGGGGGGCTACAAGCAACTCTTTTCTCTGTAGGAACAAGGATAGTGAGGTCAAGCCAGGCCATGCTTCTCAATTGTCAGTTTCTCAGACAAATAAGTGAGTGAGCAATAATAATAATAATAATAATAATAAACCTTTATTTGTACCCTGCTACCATCTCCCACAGGACTCGGTGCGGCTTACAAGAGGCCGAGCCCAAAGTACATCATTAGCAAAAACACAACAACAATACAATGCAAAATAAATAACTCATAACAAAGCAGAACATTAACAAAAACACGACACTATTAAAAACATGTGGCAGGGCCAAATGTAATGGTTAAAATGCTAAAAATGCTGGGCATGTCCAGGTGAGGTAGGATGAATATTTTGGAAATAAAAGGGTGTGCAGACAATTCTAACTCTCTCATAAAGTGCATTAGGGACATTGCTTGGGATTCCTTAATCTGGGAAGGCACACTGGAACATCCATGTTTTCAAGCTCCTTCTGAAGACTGCCAGTGTTGGGGAGTGCCTGATGTCCTTGGGGAGGGAGTTCCAGAGTCATGGGGCCACCACCGAGAAGGCCCTGTCCCTCGTTCCCGCCAATCGCGCTTGCGATGCCAGTGGGATAGTGAGCAGGGCCTCACCAGATGAACAAAGAGATCGTGTGGGTTCGTATACGGAGATGCGGTCATGCAGGTAGGTGGGTCCCAAAACCGTTTAGGGCTTTGTAGGTAAGCACCTGCACCTTGAATTGCGACCGGAAAATGAACGGCAGCCAATGGAGCTCCTTGAACAGGAGGGTTGACCTCTCTCTGTAAGGAGCACCAGTTAACAGCCTGGCCGCCGCCCATTGAATTAACTGAAATTTCCGGGTTGTTTTCAAGGGCAGCTCCACATAGAGTGCGTTACAGTAGTCTAATCTGGAGGTGACTAAGGCATGGACCACCATCAGACTGAATACCGACTTCTACAGTTTTAATAGCTAAATAAAGAAGACATTTTGGTAGACAGAACTGTGGCACCTCTTTCCCAACACACACACCCAAATCCACCTTTCAGCTGATGCAGCCTCCTTCCCTCCAAAAGCATAGTCGTTTAAGGGCTGATGGAAAGTGACATGGGCAGCATATACAGACTGAAAGTGTTACATATCAGGCAATAAAAAAGAAGCTAGAAGTTTTGTTACTGTTCCACATACAACTTAAATAGCTACATTTGAGAACCGCATCAATTATAAGGAGCCCCTGGTGGCGCAGTGGGTTAAACTGCTGAGCTGCTGAACTTGCTGACCGAAAGGTCACAGGCTTGAATCCGGGGAGCAGCGCGAGCTCCCGCTGTTAGCCCCAGCTTCTGCCAACCTAAATAAATAAACAAATCTTTATTTATATACCGCGCTATCTCCCCGAGGGGACTCAGGGCGGTTTCCAAGCAACATCACCAAAACATACAGAGTAAACAGCATAACATAAAATTAACAAAACAACATAAACATAAAATTATCACAATAATACATATATATTAAAAATAATCCTGCCTGTTCAGAGCAATTAAAAAGGCTGGGCCAAGGCTAGTGCAAACTCAAAACATGAGGGGACCGGGAATTAAGTACAGTGCTATAACAGGCTAACAGCAATAGCAGATACGGGTCTGTGGTTGCTCATTTCCAGGGCCTGTTAGAGGGATGACCGGGGTAATAGGAAGTATAAGGCCATATTCAACAGTGTTTGGGGCTGGGCTAGAACTGGTCGTTCTCAAAGGCTTGTGTTTAAAAGCCACCAAAGAAGAAGCCTCCACCACACTCCAGGGCAGAGAGTTCCACTGCTGAACAGTTCTCACAGTCCAGAAGTTCTTCCTAATGTTCAAATGGGATCTCCTTTCTTGTAGTTTGAAGGCATTTTTCCGCATCCTAGTCTCCAGGGTGCAGAAATCAAGCTTGCTCCCTCCTCCCTATTACTTCCCCTCACATATTTATACATGGCTATCATGTCTCCTCTCAGCCTTCTCTTCTTCAGGCTAAACATGCCCAGCTCTTTAAGCCGCTCCTCCTAGGGCTTGTTCTCCAGACCCTTGATCATTTTAGTCGCTCTCCTCTGGACACATTCCAGCTTGTCAACATCTCCCTTCAATTGTGGTGCCCAGAATTGGACACAGTATTCCAGGTGTGGTTTCATCAAGGCAGAATAGAGGAGTAGCATGACAAAAGAAGTATTATCTTTCATATCAGCTGAATGAGAGAGGGGATTAGTGATGGCCGTGATGCGTAAATTGAGAATTGTCAAATTTCTGAATAACGCATTCATTTAACTAAATATTTGTTCTTCAGTAACCTTTTTGCACATATATCTTTAGTTCTGCCAGGGAAGATTCCTTTTTTTAAAAAAAAAATGGCTGACCCAACACAAAACCAAGCATGCCACCCTTAGTACTTACATATCTCTTCCGGGTTAAAATAAAGAGGCTTCATTTCTTCCTTTTGATATCCTGCCTTTAGCTCAAGATAAGAAGGAACAGAATATGGAACATCATATAAAGAACACTGGCCATTGCTGCTTCTACAACGATCCGTAATAGCACAATAATAGCTGTAAAATATGAGAGAAAATAGTAATTAGTAAATTGAATTTTTTTAAAAAATGTTTGAAATGTTTATGTTTAGGCTAATTAATAACAGTGATGATAAAAGTTAAGCATTTTGAAATTCCATGGGTTGTAATACAAAACATTTAAAACAAATGATTCTCTCCTGCGTAGAAAATAATGGATAGAAATGTGTCATGACAACATTACGTACAATATGTATTAGAATTTCATTCAGGCGTTTGCTTTTTTGTTGTTGTTTGGGGTTTTTTCCCCCTAACTGGTAGCTCACATGTTGCCTTTAAAGATTTGGACACTATTGACCTGAGAGAACAAATAAATATACTTTATTTATATTCCGCTCTACCTTACCGAGGGGACTCAGAGCGGATTACAGAATGCATATAGGGCAAACATTCAATGCCATTATACAATCAACAACAAAGACAGACAGTATACAGAGAGAGGCAAAGGCTTCCCTCTTTTCATCTCCGGCATCTGGAGGCTGTGCTCAACTCCGGCCATGGGGAGGTGCTCTTGCTCCATTTCCCATGCCAAGGAGCCTGTTGTCCGCGGACGTCTTCCTGATCAAATTGCCTGCATGTCTGCATGGGCACCTTTTAACTCCCCACCAAAGCGGTACCTATTGATCTACACACATTACTGTTTTCAAACTGATAGGTAGGCAGAAGCTAGGGCTGATGGTGAGAGCTCACCCCAGCCCATGGCTTTGAACAACCAACCTTCCAGTCAGCAAGATTTTCTGCAGCTGGTGGTTTAACCCACTATGCTACCACGGCCCCAAATAACCCAAATAC
This sequence comes from Anolis sagrei, assembly GCF_037176765.1. Taxonomy (NCBI): domain Eukaryota; kingdom Metazoa; phylum Chordata; class Lepidosauria; order Squamata; family Anolidae; genus Anolis; species Anolis sagrei. Next base: position 272,382,979 of record NC_090022.1, read on the forward strand.
TTTCTTCTGCCCCTAAAATGCATTAGCTCTGCAACAGGGAGAGAAAAATGCCTGTTACCGACTCTCTTCCAAAGCACCACTTTCACAGTTCTTAATACATTTAAAATTGCCAGAATCATCACCATAGGAGATGAACAAGGAGATTTTCCACATCTGGCTTAGCATACAGCTGACCAGGAACTGAAATGTGGAAGTGCCCTGCTCTCACATCTTGATGCCCAATGGTACAAATGTGAGGCCACCTCAGTTAACTGGTCTGTACTCTGTTGGCCAAATTTCAACTGAAACCCCCCCCCCCCAAAAAAAAACGTGGTCACAGAACCCTATATATCTCTTGCACACAGAGATTAGTAGTGATTGTTTAGAAATGATATGTTTAGATAAATCCTTTCTTTATTCATTCTTTTTGTCCAAATACTTTATTGACCTTTCTGAGGTCATGATTTTATTCATTTATTCATGGCTGTATCAGCCATGCGTTGCTGTGGCCAACCTTCCCTTCCTCTTTCTCTTCTTTCTTTCTGTCCTTCCTTCCCTACCTCTTTCCTTTCTTCCTTCCTTCCTTCCTTCCTTTTTCTTTCATTCTCTCTCCCTCCCCTTCCTTCCTTCTCTTCTTCTTCCCTTCCTTCTCCCCCACCTTTTCTTTCCCTTCCTCTTTCTCCCCTTGCTTTCTCCTCTACCTATCCTTGGACTGCAACTCCCAGCAGTCCTCCTGATCTATCTATCTATCTACCTACCTACCTACCTCTATCTAATCTAGCTATCTGGAGGATTGCTGGGAGTTGCACTCCAGAAATAGAGAATTGGAAATATGCAGGAATTGGGATGCTCTCAAAGAAATCCAAGGATAAGAAATCTTGCAGCCTGGAAGCAGTGAATTTGGATCATCCTCCTCTCCTAAAGGGCCTGGTGTAAGGGATGCTGGGAGCTGTAGTCTGGTTGAGAGTGTGGATATGCTATTGTGTGTTTTGTTTGCCAAGGGAGTCATTTTTGTGCATGTGCTGTAGCGTCTTTTTGCTTTTTTGGCTTTTTATGTTTTTACATTTTTCAGTGTTTTTGAGTGATGGTCACTCGTTCGTCTGATAAGTGTATTGTGTCCAAGTTTAGTGTCAATTCATCCAGTGGTTTTTGAGTTATGTTAATCTCGCAAACGAACATTACATTTTTATTTATATAAATGCAGTCTGGATCTCTCTTCCATGTAGAATGGAGAAGAATCCTATTAGCATATGACAGGATGTAATGGGAAGATGAGCAGACTCTTGGCCAATACTATTTGAAATAGTCCAAACAGATATTAAGAAAACAACTGGATTAAAATTTGTTGCAGGATTTATCTGCCTGCTTGATGGCTTGTTCTTGATGATTAGCTCTTTCAGTCTCTGCTAATTAACTGGTAACCCAGTGTGCAATGGGTTAAACCCTTGTGCCAGCAGAACTGCTGACCAAAAGGTCAATGCTTCGAATCTGGGGAGCAGAGTGAGCTCCAGTCTGTCAGCTCCAGCTTCATGAGACATGAGAGAAACCTGCCACAGGATAGTAAAACATCAAGGCATCCCCTGGGCAACATCCTTGCAGATGGCCAATTCTCTTAAACCAGAAGCGACTTGCAGTTTCTCAAATCGCTCCTGACACACACAAAAAACAAACGAACTGGTAAGCAAAAAACCTCATGTCAGACATTTGACTTTGAAGACATTTATTTGAATCAAACCAAATTCAATACTCATAATTGTACAGCATTTTTTTTCCAGAAGAGATCATGGTAGCAAGATATTTGTAATCACCAAGTCTATGTGCTACATTTGCCAATGAAAATGCAAATTTAGGTACTGATCCGTTATCCAGGCAGAGGCCAAAAGGGGGCGCTAGACAGAGAAGGATAATCCATTTTGTGGGGTGCACCCAGGGGTTAAAGGAGTAAAACTGTTTTCCCGTTATTCCCCCCGCCCATATTGCCATCATGGAAACAACCTTCATTTATGACATGGGAAGGGGTGGGGGGAATAACCAGAGAAAATGGGGGAAATTGTTTTCCTCCTCCAACTCTCTCCCCCCCCCCCCCCCTTCCCGGTAAAATGGACTATCCTTCTCTGTCTAGCGCCCCCTTTTGGCCTCTGCCGGAATAATTGAACAGTACCCACATTTGTAAAACAAGCTACTTTATGTATTCAACTCTATATTCAATTAAACCCAACCATTTAATGCTTACTTTCTTCTTGTGAGAGTGTAAGTTCTTCCAACAGGTGCTTCTACTCCAGTAGTCCAGTTGCAAGTAAGAGTATAGTTGGAGCTTTCGGAGTAGAAAAAAATGCAGGTCAAACGTTCAGGCTTCTGTTGTCTGGAATCCTTTGTGCAAACTGGTAAAAGAGGAATGGCTTTCAGTTATGTTACTAACTTCTCATTACTAATTTCACATCTGAAAAAAATGACAGCAATTAAAATCTTGCCACTCATCACTAATGTTCCACCATGACATCATTACACACAAATAATACTTGCATTTTATAAGAACTGCCTACTTAGTTATTTATTTTGCGCATTTGTACCCTGTCCTTCTCACTCCCGAAAGGGAACTCAGGGCGGCTTTACAACAGGCAACCATTAGATGCCAAACACATACATTAAAATGCATAGTTACAATTAAAACAGCAATTAAAACAGTTATAACATTGAATTTAAAAGTTCTGCCAGTTCAGAAACATAGTCAAAGATCAGTCCATTGCCAGTCACATAAAATCAGTCTCTTCATAGTTGCTACATCTACTGATCCCACAGCAAGGTTTTAAGTTGTTTACGAAAGGCCAAGAGGGAGGGGGCAGACATTATTTCATTGGGGAGGGAGCTCCACAGCCAAGGAGCCACCACTAAGAAGAACCTGTCTCTCGTCCCCACCAGTCGCACTTGCAAAGGTTGTGGGACCGAGAGCAGGGCCTCCCGATGATCTTAATGTCCTTGATGGTTCGTAGAGGGAGATACGTTCAGACAGGTAAACTGGTCCGGAACTGTTTAGGGCAGTGTTTCTCAACCTGGGGGTCGGGACCCCCAAAGGGGTCATGAGTGAGTGTCAGAGGGGTCGCCAAAGACCATCTGAGAACAGTGTTTACTGTTGTTCGTGGGGTTTCTGTGTGGGAAGTTTGGCCCAATTCTATCGTTGGTGGGGTTCAGAATGCTCTATAATTGTAGGTGGACTATAAATCCCAGTAACTACAACTTCCAAATGTCAAGGTCTATTTTCTCCAAACTCCACCAGTGTTCATATTTGGGCATATTGAGCCCAAATATGCCCAAGTTTGGTCCAGATCCATCATTGTTTGAGTCCACAGTGCTATCTGATGAACTACAACTCCCAAACTCAAGGTCAATGCCCACCAAACCCTTCCAGTATTTTCTGTTGGCCATGGGAGTTCTGTGTGCCAAGTTTGGTTCAGTTCCATCACTGGTGGTGTTCAGAATGCTCTTTGATTGTATGTTAACTATAAATCCCAGCAACTACAACTCCCAATGGCAAAAGCAATCCCCTCCAACCCCACCAGTATTCAAATTTAGGTGTATTGGGTATTTGTGCCGAATTTGGTCCAGTGAATGAAAACATATCCTACAAATCAGATATTTACGTTATAATTCATAACAGTAGCAAAACTATAGTTTTGAAGTAGCAATAAAAATAATATTATGGTTGGGGGATTACCACAACATGAGGAACCGTATTAAGGGGTCACGGCATTAGGAAGGTTGAGAGCCACTGGTTTAGGGTTTTATAGGCTAAAGCCAGCATTTTTAATTGTGCTCAGTAGCAGGCTCGCAGCCAGTAGAGCTGGCGTAACACGGGAGGGTTGTGTGATTCCAGTACCCCACTCCAGTGAGCAACCTGGCTGCTGTCCGTTGGACTAACTGAAGCTTTGAGCCATCTTCAGAGGCAACCCCACATAGAGTGCATTGCAGTAATTAATTCGGGATGTAAAAAGAGCATAGACCACCGTGGTCAAGTCAGATTTCCCAAGGTATGGGTGCAGCTGGTGCACAAACTTTAATTGTGCAAAAGCTCCCCTAGCCACTGCCAAGACCTGGGTTTCCAAGCTCAGCGATAAATCTAGGATCACCCCCAAGCTGTGAACCTGTGTCTTCAGGGGGAGTGTAACCCCCATCCAGCACAGGCTGTAACTCTATGCCCTGTTCGGCCTTACGACTGACCAGGAAGATCTCTGTCTTGTCTGGTTTCAGTTTCAATGTCTTAGCCCTCATCCAGACCATCACAGCTGCCAAGCACTGATTCAGGACCTGAACAGCCTCCTTAGTAGGAGGTGAAAAAGTGTGATAGAGCTGGATATCATCTGCATACAAATGACATCCAACCCAAATTACTAATTTCACATCTAATATCAACATTATTTAAAAAAGAGGAATTTAACTCTATCATCATTGCCACGATACCAAAAGAAACCCTACCTCCCAAACCACAATCTGAATGCTATTTGAGGTGAGCCAATCGCAGAGTTTTCTTGGCAAGCTGAGAGTTTTTCTCTCACAAGCTGAGAATTTTACTTATCCAAGGTCGTGAAGGCTGGGTCTACGCTGCTATACATCACAGTATCAGGATGCAGATTAATTGGATTATATGAGTCTACGCTGCCATATAATCCAGTTTAATGTAGTTAATCTGCATTCTGAAATGGCATTTGATTACAGTGTAGACCCAGCCTCAGTGGGTTTTCATGGCTGAGCAGAGATTCAAATCCTCATCTCAAGAGTCATAGCCCAATATTCAAACCACTATACCTTATTCATTTTTGAAAGCCTATTAACCAAGAAAAAATAGAATGCTTTAAATGTTTGCTTATTCTCACTCTAAGAGAGGTAAGTGGCATGTTTACTTCTACTTGTTTCTATCAGTACTTAGTTAAATGTAAATGCCACTGATTTCCAGCAAAATTTTCTTCCAAGCAAGTTAACGTAGGAGTACAACAATGATAAAAAAGGGATAAAAAAAGATTAAACTCGCCTGCTAAATAGGATATCCGAATTACTATCGAGAGCCAGAGCAAAACATATAACGTTTTATTTGAAATCATTTTGGAAAGACCGGGTCTTCTGTAAGAAAATTAAGTACATTATTAAAAATGGCTTAGTATACAGTACTATTTGCTCAGTAAACATATGATTCAAAATAAAGATTAAATTATTTTATGCATGTTAACAGTTTCCTTAATTGAATTTCCACAACTAAAGATCAAATAAATCAAATAAAGATCAAATAAACAGTGCAGTATCTCATTTCAAATAGAAGATTTGACCTGAACACTAGGAAGACATTCCTGACCATAAGAGCTGTTCAGCAGTGGAACTCTCTGCCTTGGAATGTGGTGGAGGTTCCTTCCTTGAAGGCTTTTAAGCAGAGGATGGATGACCATCTGATGGGGGTGCTTTGAATGTGCTTTTCCTGCATAGCAGGGGGTTGGCCTAGATGGCCCATGTGATCTCTTCCAATACTATGATTCTATTATTTTTACCAGACATTATCATTTTGATACTACTGAAAAATATCTTGATTACTGGCCTCTCTAAATATGTTCTGCTGGTAAATAGCTTCCTTACCTTTTCAAAATGTTGCTGAAGCAATGTGGAATTTTTGAAGAAGACCTCTTATTTACTTGGGTGGAACATTTCAGAAAGATGTCATAATAGAAATAATAATTCTGCAGTCACTGGAGCTATTTGGACGATTTATTTCTGCTATTCATAAATGCAATACTTCTGAAATCTAGTTTGCTATATTATTTTCTGAGTAATATAAGTGTGCATGAGGCATACTTCTTTGCTCCGGAGTTATTTCTTCCATGCACAATACAATAAAGCTCTAACAAATCTTATTCCTACCACTCATTTTCCGTTTCTGATAGCCCAGTGTCCCAGACAATGATGGGTTATGTTTTCTTTACATGTGTGTGTATGTGTGTGTCAGGAGCAACTTGAGAAACTGCAAGTCTCTCCTGGTGTGAGAGAATTGGCCATCTGCAAGGATGTTGCCCAGGGAACGCCCAGATGTTATGATGTTTTACCATACTTGTGAGAGGCTTCTCTCATGTCCCCGCATGGGGAGCTGGAGCTGACCGAGGGAGCTCATCTGCGTTCTTCCAGGATTCAAACCTCCAACATGTCGGTCTTCAGTCCTGCCGGCACAAATGTTTAACCCATTGTGCCACTGGGGTTCCCATTATGGGTTATGGTGATTATCCCATATTTACTGTTCTGAACTACAAAACTCAGCCGGCTGGTGGCAAAAGGCTTGGGGTATTGGGAGCATTTCTGATTTCTGGACAAGGGAGACTCAACCATTGTTGTTGTTGTTGTTGTTGCTGCTGCTGCTCTCTCACCCAGTGTTTTAAAAAAATAATCTTCTGCAACTGACCTTGCCCACTGTGATCAATTTTCTGTGCTCAAATGTTCTGATTTTATATTGTTTGATGTGTACATTATATTGGTTCTTGTATTTTTATTTTCTTTTATTTTTGCTGTGTTCTTGTTGTATATTGTGTTCTTGTTGTATATTGTTTTATTGTATTGCTGGGCTTGGCCTCATGTAAGCCTCCCCGAGTCCCCTTGGGGAGATGGTGGCGGGGTATTAAAAAAGCATTATTATTATTATTATTATTATTATTATTATTATTAGGTTTTAAAAATTAAACCAAAAGTAAACAAGTGATATACAAATAAATAAAGCAAAATATGGACTCATTTTGATCATGGTATAATTGCCTAAAGAGAATATCTTGCATAATATTCAAATTAGATGCCTAGATTCAACAAGGTCGACTATGGAAACCTTATGGATATTACAGAGAAATATCAACAATGGTAGGTAGCCAAACCATCTTGCAGAGAGGCTCGTTTGTCACTACTGACCATTTCTTTAGTGCCAGGAGACCTCAAGAAAGGATTATGTACCATATTATAATACTAAGTGGTCAATTTGAGACTCATTTGGTCCTGTTTTTGTCAATGCATCCCCTTCTCTGTTCCCACACAACCAGCATCTAGTACAAAACAACAACAGATGAACCTTCAGGTGCCTCAAGGTATCTTAATTGCCAGAAGCAACAGGGGAGGTGCATGCTTCTACTTTCTAAAGCAAACTTTCCAAAATCAAACCGAGTAACATAAAAGCTTCCTGCTGTAAGTTTAAAATCTCAAAGTGCAAGATTGCACTCATTTTGCAGAATATTTTAACTGCTTCCTGCATTTAGCTCACAATTAATTGTACCACTGATTCTTTGAACCTGTGATTCAAAGCTCACTCGCTTTAAAGAAAAACACAAATACAATCCAATATCAGTTTAGGGCTAGGCATGGGCAAACTTTGGCCCTCCAGGTGTTTTGGACTTCAACTCCCACAATTCGGAATTGTGGGAGTTGAAGTCCAAAACACCTGGAGGGCCAAAGTTTGCCCATGCCTGCTTTAGACACAATTCTTCTCAGATCCAGCATAGAAATCAATAGCCAACTCAGCATATAACCATTTAAGCCAATACTCACAGACCACGGAACATGGGAATAGAGATCCCTTTTGACAACTGGGGAAAATCTAAATGGCTATTTCTACTCTTGTTATTATGAGGCTGTTTGTTGCTGTCTTGATTTAACACAGCTATAGTCAGGAGGGAAGCAGCTGATTCAATCATCTGAACTAATTTTCACGGGAGAGAATTGTGATGAAAGGCACACAAATCATCACGAGTCTATATAGCCAAACTTCCAAGCAGATCCTGTTATATAAACAGTTGTTTTGAACAGTTTCATTCTCCGACAGGATCAGGTCTTTTACAAAGCTAATGGTTCTTGTTGGCTCAATCAATATCAAACTACCCCACACAACTTTGAATTACAGTTATAAGAAGAGGGTTGCTGTGGGTTTTACAGGCTGTATGGTCATGTTCCAAAAGCATTCTCTCCTGACGTTCTGCCCACATCTATGGCAGGCATCCTCAGAGGTCACAATTTCTGAGGATGTGGGCAAAACATCAGGACAGAATGCTTCTGGGACGTGGCCATACAGCCTGGAAAACTCACAGCAACCCAGTGATTCTGGCCATGAAAGCCTTTGACAACACAAGAAGAGCTTCTGACAAAATATCCTTATCGGGACAAGGGCAGCAAATGGGAGATCTGTAGCTAAACTTAGCAGGAAAACTTGATAGAGATCAGCAAATTGAAATATTGACAACTGGCTTTCAATACATTGCTGGATAAAACAGTACCAATTTGCACCTCACCTGTTGAATGGTTTTGATGTCCTTAATTCCCAGGAACAGAGACCCAGATGGTACCGTTTATGGAAGAGTTGATAGACATTGCCAGCATCTTCCGAAGAAAACTCAGGAATCTGGAGTCCATTATGAGCAGAAAAAGTGAAAGGGTGAAATCAGTCAGTCCTCATATTCTCCTTTCGGCAATGTCCAAAGCCCTCAGGAAAGGTCCCAACTTGACATAATGCAAATTGTGTTGGAGCAAGAAGCTGGACGTTGTAGAAAGAATGGCTGGAGGGGACAACGAAAGGCTCACAACACAAATGTGAGATCAGTTTCAAAACACAGTGAACCTTTTCCAAGGAACTTGACCAAAAAAAGAAAGGGCAGAGAGAGGGAAATTGTGAAACGTTTGGAGCCACGGGCAGGAAGTGGGACGGGATTATTCTGGCCAAAAAGAATTGAGTCAGGACAGAGCTTTTTTGGCCCTGAAAGGAAGAAAGGCGTCAGCAGCAGAGAGGGAGGATGCGGGAGAAGAAGAAAGCAGAGGGAGGCGAGCCAAGGCAAGCGCCCAAAGTCTCCCTCCCTTTTAGTCTTGAGCACATGGCTTTATGACCCTACAAAACCTAAGATCATAAAGACCTTTAGTTTCACAGGAATTTCCCCTTCTGAATCCAAAAACTATCATAACCGTTCCATCTGAGTATTGTCGAAGGCTTTCATGGCCGGAATCACTAGAATCACTAAGGTTTTTTTTTTCCGGGCTGTGTGGCTATGTTCCAGAAACATTGTCTCCTGATGTTTCACCTGCATCTAAGGTAGGCACCCTCAGAGGTTGTGAGGTCTGTTGGAAACTGGGAAAATGGGGTTTATATATCTGTGGAATGTCCAGGGTGGGAAAAAGAACGCTTGTCTGTTGGAGATAGGTGGACAATTGAAACATTCACACGGGGGCGGCTCAACCCAGTACGCAAAGTAAGCATTTGCAGTATAGTTGATTTTGCCCAGGGGCACTCTTGAGGCTCTCTTGGGAGAAAATAGACCTTGACATATGCAAGTTGTAGTTACTGGGATGTATAGTTCACCTACAATCAAAGAGCATTCTGAACTCCATCAATGATGGAATTGAACTAAATATGGCACACAGAACTCCCACGACAAACAGAAAATATATATCAGTGATTAGTTGGGGGGGGGGGGGGAATACTGTTTGCTTACTGTTGAAAATTACCTAGGGCAGCCTCTGCATTCACACCTATCTCCAACAGAAAAGAATTCTTTCTCCCACCCTGGACATTCCAGAGATATATACAGTTAACCCTATATATAAACCCCATTTTCCTAGTTTCCAACAGACCTCACAACTCCTGAGGATGCCTGCCATAGATGCAAACGAAATGTCAGGAGAGAATGCTTCTGGAACATGTTCCATCTGAATTTGGGAAGTCTTCAATCATCCTTAGTCTGTGTTGTTTCAGATTTTGTTGGTACTGTTCCATTACCCAGGTGGAGTCAAACACTAACATTTAGGAAACACAGTATGAACACCAATCACAAAGTAGCTGCAAGCAATAACAGCCTGTGGAAACTTACATTTTGGTTTGGGATGCAAACCCAAAATTAATAAGAACAAACCCCAGAATTCTGTAGGAGGCAGAAACCATATTTTTAAGTGGCTTTTTTCTCTAGTGCAGTGTTTCTCAACCTTCCTAATGCCGCTACCCCTTAATATAGTTCCTCATGTTGTGGTGATCCCTAACTATAAAATTATTTTCGTTGCTACTCCATAACTGTAATTTTGCTACTGTTATGAATCGTAATGTAAATATCTGATATGCAGGATGTATTTCATTCCCTGGACCAAATTTGGCACAAATACCCCATACGCACACATTTGAATACTGGTGGGGTTGGGGAGGGGATTGATTTTGTCATTTGGGAGTTGTAGTTGCTAGGATTTATAGTTCACCTACAGTCAAAGAGCATTCTGAACTCCACCAATGATGGAATTGAACCAAACTTGGCACACAGAACTCCCAGTACCAACAGAAAATACTGGAAGGGTTTGGCAGATATTGACCTTGAGTTTTGGAGTTGTAGTTCATCTATATCCAGAGAGCAGTGTGGACTCAAACAATGATGGATCTAGACCAAACTTGGCATGAATACTCAATATACCCAAATGTGAACACTGGTAGAGTTTGGGGGAAATATATCTTGACATTTGGGAGTTGTAGTTGCTTGGATTTATAATTCACCTGCAATCAAAGAGCATTCTGAACCCCACCAATGATTGAATTTGGCCAAACTTCCCACATAGAACCTCCATGACCAACAGAAAATACTGATGGTTTCTGGCGATCCCTGTGATACCCCCTTGCGACCCACCCAGGGGTCCCAACCCCCAGATTGAGAAATGCTGCTCTAGTGTGATGAAGTACTCAACTGCTGAGTATGCCTGCTCTGTTTAGCAGAATACTGTCCACACGAAGCATGTGGAATAATCAAAGGATATCTCAAACCTACACCTGTTGATAGACTCTATAAAATACATGGGCAAACTTCAGTCCTCCAGGTGTTTTGGACTCTTACGATTCCTAACAGCTGGTAGGTCCACCTGAAGGGCCAAAGTTTTCCAAGGCCTGCTCTATAAGTTTTCCAAGGCCCCCCTCCCGAGTTAACTCAGGGCAGCCATGGTTTTCCTTGCTTCAGTCTAAGCATCCATAATGCAGTGTCTTCATCTTTTATTATTAATAATTTATTTAATGAGCTTCTAGGGTGAGCCCCCATCTGTCAGCTCCAACTTCCCTTGCAGGGACATAAGAGAAGCCTCCCACAGGATGATAAAACATTCGGATGTCCCCTGAGCAACGTCTTTGTAGACGGCCAATTCTCTCACACCAGAAGTGACTTGCAGTTTCTCAGGTCACTCCTGACATGAATATGAATGTGTGTATGTGTGTGTATCTCCCGCTTTTTCCCATGGGTGGGACTCAAAGCAGCAAACAAATGGTTAAAAAACAGAAATTACATAATTCAAAAACAAGACATCACCCCCCCCCCCAACCCAACCAAGTAAACAGTAAATAAAACACATTGCATAAATGCATTACATAAACCATATAAAACAAACATAATAAAAAAACATTTATCATTATCATTATAAGTCCCTGGGCCTCAAGCCACTGAGATTGTCCTTAAAAACATTGTAAGAATCCTACTGCCTCTTCATGCCAACCATTGTCTTTTCTAGTGAGTCATGTTTTCTCATGAAATGCCCAAAATAGATCAGAATTAATTTGTTCTGTGACCCATTTATTTGTTTTTCTAGCAGTCTACAATAGCAGAACTTTTTTTTTTCGAGAGCCACGTTTTAAAATTATTTTATTTGTTTCTTGCCAGCTTTCTTCACTGTTCAGCTATCACAACTGATCACACAAGGATGATAAAAACATCCAATCATCCAGGCGTCCCCTGGACAACGTCCTTGCAGACGGCCAATTCTCTCACACCAGAAGCGACTTGCAATTTCTCAAGTTGCTCCTGACATGCCAAAAAAAAAAAGCTGTAACAACTATATATATTATACATAACTATACAGCGTAAAAATATGATAGCAAGGATAATCCTAATTTTACTATTTTGTTATATATATCTTTTGATTTCACGATCTTGTCTAGTTTTTTGCCCTTCCAAGTCCTAGTTTTCTGGTATCTTGGCTGCAGTCTCCATTCTGACTAATAACCATTTCAAAATAAGTATTTCAACATCTTCCTTGCCTGCTTTGCAGTTATGCAAATCATCTTTTCTTAATATTCAACTGTAAACTTGCATTCACACTTTCTTCTATGACTTCTGAAGGTTTTTTAGTAAACATATTCATGATCCTGTTGTGATAGTTATACTACACTTGGATTTACTAAGGAATTTGTTTTTCAGGGATCTCCCAGTAGCACAGCGGATTAAATTGCTGAGCTGCTGAACTTGCTGACTGAAAGGTTGGCCGTTCAAATCCAGGGAGTGGGGTGAGCTCCCATTGTTAGCCCCAGCTTCTGCCAAGCTAGCAGTTCAAAAACATGCAAATGTGAGATCAATAGGTACAGTTTCTGCAGGAAGGTAACAGCGCTCTGTGCAGTCATGCTAGCCACATGACCTAGGAGGAGTCTATGGACAATGCTGGCTCTTCAGCTCAGAAATGGACATAAGCACCACCTCCCAGAGTCGGGCACAACCAGACTTAATGCCAGGGGAAACCTTTACATTACTTTACTTGTTTTTCAGTTCTGTACATAGGCTCCATCTACATTGCCATATAATCCAGTTTCAGAATGCAATTTAACTGCATTATATGGCAGTGTGGACTCCTATAATCCACTTCAATGCAGTTAAACTGCATTCTGAAACTACATTAAAAAGGCAGTGTAGATGGGGCCATAGATCTTTTGCTGTTCTGAGACAATAAAATAATTTCCCACAAAGCATTTGCCATAAAAATTACCTCAACCAGTTTAATACCTTTGCATTTCCTTTGGGAAGACAGTGAAGCTCAGGGGCTTGCACATTCTTTTAAAAAGCAGGATACAGACACTTAGCTTGGCTTCCTGTGAAAGTGATTGCTTTCAACTGAACAGCAGCAAATAGTTGTGTCAGGAAATAATTGTGTTTCTCTAGAATTGTGTAAATAGTTCATGAATATTTTTATGCAACATATACAATTATTTACAGAAGTGACGGCATGAAATGTGAAGTTCTAACGTTTTAGCTCAGTTTATGAAAAATATGACAATTAACTGTAGCATCCTATTTAATGACAACATGCAGATTTTTAAAACCCCTTTTCAGTTTCCAATCCCATTCAAGCAATACTTTTGTTGTGTTTTTTTTTTTTTGTTCTCTGTACAGGATAAAGCCATGTGAAGAAGCAAAGTATAAAAAAGACTTAAAAGAGATGCATATTTGCTGCTGTTTTTTACGTGCATGATAGACACTTGAATATATACAACAGAATGTTTGCAATATTAAAATTATCATGAAACAGAAAATCGTTTAGAAAATCAAAGCCTGGGTCAGAGGGAGCTCCTGGCCGTTAGCTCAGCTTCTGCCTATCTAGCAGTTTCGAAAACAACAATGTGAGTAGAAAAATAGGTACTACTGAAACTGAGAGGTATTTAAGGCACCCATAAGGAAATACCAGAAGAATGCTGCCGATTCGATCAGAGGAGAAGTTTATAAACAAATCTCTTCAGCAGAGGAGATTCCATATGAACATGAGGAAGAACTTCCTGACTGTGAGAGCCGTTCAGCAGTGGAACTCTCTGCCCCGGAGTGTGGTGGAGGCTCCTTCTTTTAAAGCTTTTAAACAGAGGCTGGATGGCCATCTGTCAGGGGTGATTTGAATGCAATATTCCTGCTTCTTGGCAGGGGGTTGGACTGGCTGGCCCATGAGGTCTCTTCCAACTCTTTGATTCTATGATTCTATGATTCTAGCAGGGAAAGTAGAATGACAGCACACACACACACACACCTCTCCCGTGGCCAGAACTGAGCACAGCCTCCAAGCTGCCGAAGACCAGAAAGCTTATATGTACAGTAGAGTCTCGCTTATCCAACATAAACGGGCTGACAGGATCTTGGATAAGCGAAAATGTTGGATAATAAGGAGGGATTAAGGAGAAGCCTATTAAATGTCTAATTACGATGTGATTTTACAAATTATGCACCAAAACATCATGTTTTACAACAAATCAACAGAAAAAGCAGTTCGATACACGGTAATGTTATGTAGTAATTCCTGTATTTATGAATTTAACACCAAAACAAACAAGGGTTCTTCCTTTCTCCCATCATGGACATTATTCCGGGCTGGAGGAAGACTGCGTTGGACAATACAGAACATTGAATAAGTGAATGTTGCATAAGCGAGACTCTACTGTACTTCTAACTATGTACGGTTGTCTGTCTTGTCAGTGTATAATCATATAGACTTCGTGGGCCATCCAGTCCAACTCCCTGCCAAGAAGCAGGGAAATCATATTCAAAGCACCCCCGACAGATGGCCATCCAGCCTCTGTTTAAAAGTCTCCAAAGAAGGAGCCTCCACCACACTCTGGGGCAGAGAGTTCCACTGCTGAACAGCTCTCAGTTAGGAAGTTCTTCCTAATGTTCAGGTGGAATCTCCTTTCCTGTAGTTTGAAGCCATTGTTCTGTGTCCTAGTCTCCAGGACAGCGGAAAACAAGCTTGCTCCCTCCTCCCTATGACTTCCCCTCACATATCTGTACATGGTCCTCATCATGTCTCCTCTCAGCCTTCTCTTTTGCAGGGTAAACATGTCGAGCTCTTTAAGCCGCTCTTCATAGGGTTTGTTCTCCAAACCCTTGATCACATTTATCACATTTGAGTTTTGATCTCCTTTCATGGACCAATAGGCAGGACGAGGACTGGGCTTTTCTTATTTTACTAGTAAAAAGCTATTATGCTCAACATCTACTTTAAAAACTGACACTCTGGCTACAAGGAAAACAATTTATATATGAAGAACAGGTAGGGTTCAGAAGTGGATATAGCATTATAGATCAATGCTTCACACTAAATCATATTGTAAGAAAATATACTAAGGAAAAGAACGAACATGTCTTTGCTGCTTTCATGGATCTTTCTGCTGCTTTTGATTCCATTCACAGAAACAGATTATGGGGAAAGTTACAGAATTCTGATATCAATCGTAGACTAACACAGAAATGAGGGTCAGAGCCGGCAGAAATAGTTCTGACAAAGCTTTTACAACAACACGGGGAGTAAAGCAGGGATGTTTCCAGGCTCCCACTGTTTTACAACATCTATGTGAATGATGTCATGCCTTGTTTAGCTAAAATTGACTATCCTTCACCAGTAACAGAAAGATTTTCATCCTAATGTATGCAGAAGTTTGTGGCTTTTGGTAGACACTACCTCAGGTACAAATGTACTCTAGACCAACATGCCATAGCACAAATTCATCTGTTCAAATATCTGGGGATTGTTTTAGTGACTCTCTTTCCTGGAAATGCCATGGGGAAGCAGTGAAGCTGAAAGCCGAGAAAACAATAGGCGCTCTTATGAAATTTTACAATACTCAGGGTGGTCATCTGATTGAACCTGCTCTTAAAAACTTAAGTAGCAAAGTGTAGGCACAGATGCTTTATGGTGCAGAAACCTGGAGCTTAGAAACCAACACTTGTAAAGCTTTGGAAATATCGCAGAAAAGTTTCCTCTAAAAACTTTGTTTTCTCCCAACTGGAACTCCCACAGCACTTCTACATACTCCATCCGGATAGTCATCAGTCAAAACAAAATAGATTGTGCCCAATTAAGGTACTTTAAACAAACTGTCACTCTACCAAACTGCCATCTTCCAGCATTAGATTACTTGGAAATAAGTAACCACCAACATTGGAAATCAAGCCTAGAAAATATCCTACACAGCTACAACCTCCCCGTGTTGAAACCTGCTTTGAACATGGATAAGAGGCAATTAAGAGGCTGGCAATATTGGATTAATTCATGAAGGGATCTGCAATCAATCAAGAACTAAGCATTCTCCTCATGTTTTCCCTTTTTGAAAACTCAACATTTTAGAGCCAGATATCTGATTAAACAAAAGCCAGCCTCCTTAAGAACTGCCTTTATTGAACTGCAGTTCCAAGTAATGGTTGTTATAACTGTAAAATAGATTATGCATCTGTAGCTAAGGTCAGGGGGAAGACTTTGTGCATTATATGTTAAATTTCCCTTTGTATAGTGATCTGAGGGGGAAAAAATTGAAACCATTGCTGATAAAAGACAATGGAAACTCTTGTAAAAACAGTCGTTTTTGCTGAGCAACTCAAAATGAATATGTAACATACAAAGTGGTACTTTCTGCTTTGGCTGCAAAAAAGCTCAGAAAGAGAGAGCAAGATAAAAACGACTTCAACTGCCTATGAGACAGTTGCAATATTGCAATACAAGAAAACATCATGCTAACGAAGTCAGCTGCAGCCCAGGCATAACCAACCACCCCTGAAGCCAATCTAGGAGTGATTCTTCTACCTGTCAGTCACTAGCAAAGAACACCTCAGCAAGCAAAAGTCCTAAAATGGCAGACTAAAACCTGGAACCTCAATCCATGGCTGATATCAAATGAGAGACGTCCTCCTGAGCACACAAAAGAATGGGCAATTTGGGAGGCACTGAACAGACTGCGCTCTGGCAACACTAGATGCAGAGTCAACCTTAAGAAATGGGGCCACAAAGTGGAGTCCATGACATGTGAGTGTGGAAAAGAGCAAACCACAGACCACCTACTACAATGCAACCTGAGCCCTGCCACATGCACAATGGAGGACCTTCTTATAGCAACACCAGGGGCATCCCAAGTGGCCAGCTACAGGTCAAAGGAAATTTAATAGAATGCCAAGTTTTAAAACTTTGTGTTTTCTCAATACATCACAATTGTATCCTTGGTTCCCTCCTGATACTAATATCAGGACCAAACCAAGGGTACAGTTAATAAATAAATAAATAAATAGCAAGAAAGGGGACAGAATGGTCTCCCTCCTCTCTTTTCTGTGCAACAGCTAATTGCTGTAGCTCCATGCCTGTCTGTTTTCCCTGTTCTGAGCCTTAGAAGAGAGCAGAGTAGCAGCTGTATGTTAAGTTTTGGCTGCAAGGGAAAGCTAATTTGACCCTCCCTCCAAAATACATCTATAATTATTGATAAGTCACATTGTTTTTGCTTTTCGTGTGAGAATGATGATGGCCTCTGTTTGGTATCTTTTGTTTCCTGATTGCTCTGAAGGTGTCTTTTTTGTCGTGGCCTTGGGCTTGTACAATACAATTATTTCAAAACATTTTACTAATAGTTCTTAACCTTTGGTTCTCCTGGTGTTTTGGACTTCAACTCCCAGAAATTCCAGTCACTTTACCAGGTGTTGGGAATTGTGGGAGATGAATTCTAAAACATCTGGAGGACCAATGATTGAAAACCACTAGGACATTTTATTTTGCCCCAAAAATCATCCTATGAAGTAGTAATGTATAACTGGAACTTGGAGTTGTCTGTATAAAGCACCTGAACAAAACCATTATCCTAAATAAAAAAAACTTTTTTTGCTCTTGTGCAAATATATAAAATCAGTATTTTGAATATAATCTGGCACGTCAGCAATACGAATATCTACAATGGATTGCTGGAAACTCCTCCATTGATTCAAGCCAGCTGTCATCTCACAGCGTTTGAATTAGTACTTCTTAATTTTTAATTGCTGTTGTCTTTTGTGGCTTCTGTATCACACTGGTACAGTGGAGAAAAAGATGAATAATAACAACACAAGAAGTGCTTTTGTTGTTCAAATTATATAAGAAAATAATGTTTATGGTTGCTGCTCCTCTTAACATAATCGGGATAATCTTGTTTGCCCCTTGCAACATTGAGGGTTGCAAGAGTGGGTTTATCACTACACACCGCAACAGAAAAAGTTGCTCCCCAAGTCCATGTTGGAACTGAATGTAAGATCCACATCTGAAAGACTTACACTATAAGAGCATGCTACATTTATGTAATGCTACAGTGGCCTTTGTGAGCTATAGGAACTGCATTGACTGCCAAAATCAACACAGTAACAAAAACAGAAGAAAATATGAATTACCAGGAAGTCAACGTCTGGCTTTGAAAACCTGTTTTTTTTAATCAGTGAAACTAACTGAAAACATGAACTGCTGTTCACAGAAGTTCTAGGACATAGCGTTCCCACTTTTTGGGCAGAAAAGCAATAGCCTTGGAAATTTGAAGGGGTCAAGAGGCAAAAACAGACTTTAGGGACCATGCACCGTTGCATTTGGCTTGCCCCATTATAGCCCCTGGAATTCAAGAGAATCTATTTTAAGATTCTGAGGTATCTTAGTAGAGATTATACTCAAAATGCGGGAAATGTAAAAATGTAAGCACACCAGCCAGCAACAAAAAAGCTGTTTTCAATGTTGAGGTGATTTTTAATGCATTGTGGTGCTGAAAAATATTGTATCATCATTGTTCTTTTACACATCTTTTTATAAATTCAGTTGTTGCTGAGTTTTGACTAAATGCAACTGCTGCTCTTCCAGTGATTTCTTTTAGTGCTTTTGAACTCTTTTGTTTTATCAACAAATTTAAAGTGTTTTGAAAGTCCATAAAGGGACTTTCTGTTTACTCAAATAAATTTTACTGTCATATATCACAAAAAATGTCAAAGCTGTGAAAAAAATGTACGCAATGGAGCCAGTCAGATAATTTTTTGAATATAGAACATCAAATTCTCATAAAAGTAGCATACATTTTAAAAAGCTTTTATGATCTGTTTTGCAGGGCTGTTATTGATTATGGTCCTTCCATATTAATTTCATTTTACAATCATGCCTCATTCAAAAAATATTGCATAGCCTCTTGATGTCATGTTTTATTTGTAACCATTCTAAGTTTTCTCATCATTTATTCTTTTTCTTGCCACAGGATAGAAGGAAGATAGAAAAGTTGAAGAATATCCCTTGAGTACCAATGCTAGGAACCATTCAGCAGGAAGCACCTCACTATTGTTAGTAAGAAGGAAACCTTAAAGATAAAAGACAACTTTCCCAGAAGAATTCTACTTCAGTTTCCTATGCAACATTAGGATAATGCATTAGGACTCATAATGTGGGTCTCATGTGAACATGTAGCCAATATGCCTTTCTATTTCCTGACTTCCCTATTAAATATGAGCACTTAACCATTATTTACAGCAATTCAACTTGATATGGCTGTCCACAGACTGCTACCAGTTTGTGTTGGCATGAACTGGCAGGCAACAACTTTCCAGAAAAAAGTTGTAAGTCAATGGGCCATGGGGATACCAAGTCACCTTGTCTGTCTCCTGAGGAATATGTATAACCACCAAGTAGCAACAGTAAGAACAGACCACAGAACAGACTGGTTCAAGATTGTAAAAGGAGTACGGTAGGGCTGTATACTCTCACCCAGCCTATTCAACTTGTATGCAGAACACATTGTGCTATGTGTGGGGCTTGACAAATCCAAGGCTGGAGTTAAAATTGCTGGAAGAAACATTCTTAAGACATGCAGATGATACTACTTTGATGGCTGAAAGCGAGGAAGGGCTGAGGAGCCTTATAATCAAGGTGAAAGAAAAAATTTGCAAAAGCTGGGTTGCAGTTAAACATTAAAAAACCAAGATGATGGCAACCAGACTGATTGATAATTGGCAAACAGAGGGAGAAAACGTGGAGGCAGCGACAGACTTTGTATTTCTAGGTACAAAGATTACTGCAGACACAGACTGCAGCCAGGAAATCAGAAGACGTTGACTGCTTGGGAGGAGAGCAATCATCAATCTTGATAAAATAGTGAAGAGTAGGAACATCACACTGTCAATGAAGATATGCATAAAGCAGTGGTAGTCTCCATAGTAACCTATGGATGTGAGAGCTGTACCATAAGGAAGGCTGAGCGAAAGAAGATCGGCGCTTTTGAACTGTGGTGTTGGAGGAAAATTCTGAGTGCCTTGGACCCAAGAAGATCAAAGCAGTCCATACTACAGGAAAGAATGCCCAGCTGCTCACTGGAGGGAAGACTGCTAGAGGCAAAGATGGAAGTACTTTGGCCACATAATGAGAAGACTGCAAAGCTTGGAGAAGATAATGATACTGGGGGAAATGGAAGGAAAAAGGAAGAGAGGCCCACCTTGAAGGAGCTAGGGGTGGCGACGGCAGACAGGGAACTTTGGCGTGGGCTGATCCAGGTCACGAAGAGTAGGAAGCAACTGAATGAATAAACAACAAACAGCAATTCAAGTTGACATGGGTGTCCACAGACTGGTACTGGCAGGTGACAACTTTCCAGTAAAACAGTTGTAGTCAATAGGCACCGATTTGATGCCGATTCCTGGCACAAAGGGAGTAAAACTCCTAAACATCAAGTACTGATATATAGTTTGCTCAAACTGAAATGTTGGGAAGAATGCACTTTCTTGCTTCACTTATGCTTTCAAACCACATTCTATCCTATTAGCTATCAGTAAAATGCAATGTTTACAGATAAATGTGATTAATCAATACCTTTGCAAGACAGAGAAGATCTGTAATAGTAGCCAGCAGCTTCTGCAGTTATCTAAAGCTCAGAGCTGTTTTCCCCCTGCAGGGCCCACTCCTGATTTGAAGATCCAAAAACATAATGCAATATTTCTGGCCATGCATGGCAATATTGTAACAAAATTAATCAAAAGCAGCTTCTGCCTTCAATAGGAAATGAAAATGCTTTTGCATTTAGTAGCAATTTGTTTTTTTAAAAAATCTTAACCAGGCTATCTTTCTCCACTGTGACTTTTTGTTTTAGGTCAGGTGACTAATCTCACTAGTGTTCTGCTATAATAATTATCCTATTTATATTTTTTAGAGTTGAATATAAATAACACTGATCATCTAAAATGAAACAGGATAGAAGAATGGTCTTGAAGCTGCAAATGTTACAAAGAGACTTCCAAAAACAGTAATGTGACAATACCTGAAGCGACATTCACTACATTCGTTTGATTATGCTAACTGTATGAACATACATTTAACGCAGGTTTCTCAAAGGGGTCAACAAAGATGATCAGAAAACAGTATTTTCTGTTGGTCATAGGAGTTCTGTGTGGGAAGTTTGGTTCAATTCTATTGTTGGTGGGGTTCAGAATGCTCTTTGATTATAGGTGAACTACAAATCCCAGCAACTACAACTCCCAAATGTCAAGGTCTCCATTCCCCAGACTCCACCAGTGTTCACATCTGGGCCTATTAAGTATTTGTGCCAAGTTTGGTCCAGATCCATCATTGAGTCCACAGTGCTCTCTGGATGTTGGTGAACTACAACTCCAAAACTCAAGATCAATGCCCACCAAACCCTTCCAGTATTTTCTGTTGGTCATGGGAGTTCTGTGTGCCAAGTTTGGTTCAATTCCACATTGGTGGAGTTAAGAATGCTCTTTGAATAAATCCCAGAAACTACTACTCCCAAATGACAAAATCAATCTCCCTACCCCCAACCCCACTAATTTGGGTGTATCGGGTATTTGTGCCAAATTTGGTCCAGTGAATGAAAATACATCCTGCATATCAGATATTTACATTACGATTCATAACAGTAGCAAAATTACAGTTATGAAGTAGCAACAAAAATAATTGTATGGTTGGAAGTCACCACAACACGAGGAACTGTATTAAGGAGTCGCGGCATTAGGAAGGTTGAGAAACTGGTTTAATGTGTCCCTCTGACATACCACACAGGTTCCAGATTGGTCTCATAATAGTTAACACTCCTAGAACATCCTGCAGAAGAACACACATTTCTAACAGAATTGCTGCATTAAAAAGCTAAAATAGTACATTCTGCAATGCATTTCAGTTAGGAAGGCCTGGGATTCATATTCTCATTCTTTGCAATGGGTGCTTAATGTATTAAGTTTTTTTCTGAGTACTTTTCTTCAAGATTAAGATAAATACACAGCACAGGATATGATTTTTAATTTTTATTTGGCATTTGTAAAATAAACTGAAACAGCTCTGTACAATGAAGTGGTGTTATTTCACACAACCATTAAGCATACCAACTACATTCTTACTCTGATATGCTTATTCTATCTGTATTTTCTCAACACAAGGGAGCAGTAACATAAAACTTTTTAAAAACATTGTATGTGCACAATCTAAGTACACTTACTTGGAAGTAAGCTCCACTGAAATAATAGAAACTGAAACTGGGAATTGTGTTTAGGATTCACCTAATTCCCTCCACCCCATTTCAATTATATTATTTGGAAGATTGAAACCTTTGTTCTGAACCAGAGATAGCCCTACTCCCATGATTCATCAGCAGCACTTATATTTGATGCTACAGGTTCTCCACTGTGCTGATTCTCTTTGCCATGGAAAACCTATACAAATAAAATCAAGCAGATTTTCAGTTAGAATAAACAAGGTATTGATGTAAAAATGCATACTGTGTGGTTACTTCTCTTATTTGATGTAATACGAAGTACCTACTTCATGATGACTGCCTAGAGGTTGGCAGAAACTAAGGACTAGACCTTTCTACTTTGATCTTTGCTCACTAATCAGTCTTGTTTGCTGACAGTCTTGAGACGAGCACCATTCTGTATCAGAACTCAGGATCAAGAATTCTTGAATGATGCTTTCAGTTGCCGAGTTGTCAGAAGCAAGACTGCTTATTGCCACCTGTATATACCTGCTACCTTTTTGCTAGGCCATTGCAAAGGTCACAAGTCATCTGGAAAGCTCCTGGATTACTTCCAGCAAAGTATCCACATCATTATGACTCAGGCGCGAGCATTTACACTTCTTTAATAACAGTTACCAACACAAGGGAGTTCCAATTCCCCCTTTTTGGCATCCTTGGACAAATAATGTACCTCTGTAGTATGAGAGAAAGGGCATGGCATTTGACATATGAACACAGGATAGGTCCACAAAACGGTGTTGTCGAAGACTTTCATAGCCAGAATCAATGGGTTTTCTGGGCTGTATGGCCATGTTCCAGAAACATTATCTCCTGACGTTTCACCCACATCTATGCCAGGCATCCTCAGAGGTTGTAAGGTATGTTGGAAACTAGGCAGGTGGGGTTTTTATATCTGTAGAATGTCCAGATGGGAGAAAGAACTCTTGTCTGTTTGAGGCAAACTTCATTAGCGCTGAATGGCCTTGCAGCTTCAAGGCCTGGCTCCTTCTTGCCTGGGGGAACTCTTTGTTGGGAGGTGCTAGCTCGCTCTGATTGTAAATTCACACTACAAGCAGAGTCACTTTTTGTAAAAGCTATCTGGCATGATATAAGAGTCTAGAGTTGCTGATTACATCAACTCCTGAGGAAGGGGATTTCTTTCCCCAAAACAGGGTACAAAAATACCTGAGCAGCCCTACTGAATGCTATTTTGACTTTTCCTTCGGAGACTTTTTTTGAGAAGCAGTGCTCCCAATTTCACTGGACTTGATTTGGATTTTATCCATGAAAGTTTTTTTTAAGAGTGGTGCTCCATATTCATTATTGTCTTCAGTCTACATATAGCCTCATGACTCAATGCTTACTTTGTTTATATATTTTTTCTCATTGAATGTATCCCTGAAGCCTATATACAGTGGAATCCTTATTCAGACCTAGAACTGTTACGTTTGAGAGTGGTTGCTCCTTTTGATTTTGCTTTGTGCCACTGAATTGAGCTATGTACTTGGGATTTTGGCAAATTGCAAACTATATGCTCTTTTGATATTACACTTTGATATTACACATAGTTTTCAACAAACCTCACAACTTTTGACGATGCCTGCCATAGATGTGGGTGAAACGTCAGGAGAGAATGCTTCTGGAACATGGCCATGCAGCCTGGAAAACTCACAGCAACACAGTCTATAAAACTATTTGCTTCCTGATACTCTTCCATGAAACATTGGCACCTTGTCTGAAGCAAAAGCAATTATCACCCAGCTCATGAAATGAGTGGTGGACCAATATCGACAAGGTGATGTGAAAAGAGCTTTTTAGTGTGAATTTCATTCTGAGAAAAGGCAGGAAATAAAACTAATAAATAAAATACTAAAGTAAATATAATTGAAGACAGCAACTGACAATATTAAAATAAGTTCTCTCTGTTTAGTCTTATATAGTTTTAATGAAATTAAGGTCATTCTAATATAAAGATTTTTAGGAAAACACAAATTTTGGCAGATGAGCAAAAATCTTTGAACTCCTAGTTTGGTGAAGTAAAGAAAATGGTATGCAATAGGAAAATGGCAGATCATACTTGATAAATATAGCACTCACATTTAAAGAACCAAGGTATAAAATTATTCATACTATGCTAGACCAGACCTGCACAACCTAGGGACCTCCAGGTGTTTTGAATGTGATCTCACAGAATTCCTGACCATTGGACAAGCTGGTTAGGACTTCTAGGATTTGGAGTCCCAAACACCTGGGAAGCCACAGGTTGTATAGGCCTGCACTAGACCATAGCTGAACAATTGTGACTTGCCACGTATTTCTGGATTGTAATTCTCAGCAATCCCAGTCAGTCCTTTTCCTATGAGAAATATGTTGCCAATGAAATCAGAACGCCTTATACAAAAACCCCTCTTAACAAATCTTTCCCAGAAATCCCCAATGGATCACCTTAGGGTCAGCATAGTTGGAAATGAAGACACACAACAACAATCTTGCATTGACACCACTGCCTACTGAGCAGAATATTTTCATAGAAGCTTCCATAATGATCCCACTATGGTATATTTTCACTTAAGCAGTATCCTTTAGCCTTAGCTTGTTTTTCTTAACACTGTTCAAGACCAAAAGTTCTTACAATATTTTCTAGTTTCCAAACAGTGTTTATTTATCACTCATATCATTTGTATTTAAGATTTACCTTTCGAGAATCAACAGATGCAAATGTATTTCCCCTTGGAGAGCTAAAGCTAGTTCCACAAGAACTACAAGCAATTTCTTCTAGCCATGCTGGTACTTCTTGTTGAGCCTTTTTAAAAAAGCACATTATAAATAATTTGTTTTGCTATTCATAATTTAATAAAAAAGAAATAAAAAACAAAAGGCAACTTACATCTGCAAGCACTTTGACTAGAGGCTGTGCAATAGCACTGTCTGAATGAGAATCAAAGAAAGAAATTGCTTTTCCTGTATTTCCACAACGCCCAGTTCGTCCAATTCTATGAACATAGTCATCAATTGCAGAAGGAAGGTCAAAATTTATAACATGTTGAACATTTTCAATATCCAGGCCCCTTGCTGCAACTGAAGTCGCAACAAGCACAGGACATTTTCCAGAACGAAAACACTGAAGAGCTTCTTCTCTCTCTCTCTGCTCCCGATCACTGGAACAAAGAAAGTAGTTACCACTTTTTAAAAAGATGCATTTAGATAACAATTTTAATACTAATAAGTATCACAAGTAGCCAAGTGATACTGATAAAGTCAACAATACTTTTACTTTCAAATACTCATTTGTCAAGTTAAAATGCTAATGTCTTGCAGATGTTACTGCAACCAAAAATGTAATCTTTATCAACAATTGCCTCAGCATCATAGACTTTAAAGCAGTAGTTCCTAACCTGTGGCCTGTGGCCCACCCGTGGCCCAAAAGAACGAAAATATGGTCTGCGGACTCACCATTACTACATTGTTGCCTTGAAACCACGTGGTAACGAGAGCAACTGTTCTCACGAAACTGTTCCAAGACAACAGGGATGTCGGGAGGGGAGAGGCTGACTACCCACAAAAGATTACTACTATCACATCATCTCCAAATTATTAAATATGGTTTTCTGTGGGTGAGCAGATGGCAATTATTGGATGGCATGTGTTCTGTATCAGAAACTAGAGTTGATGTGGTCTATCCAATGCAATTTTCTGAATCAGCACCCCAAATAACCAAACTGAATCTAAAATTGACCAAAAAACTGATTCGTAACCCTTTTGGTATTAATGTCGAAGAGAGCTCCCTGATCAAAATGGTCCCTGGTCAAAAAAAGGCTAGGAGCCACTGCTTTAAAGGTACTAATGGCATACTTGTCCATTTATTCAATACCACATTTAGATCCCAAATTGGGAATGTATGTGATATTGGCATTTTAAAATTTCCTTTTTGTGTGTTTCATTGTTTCCAGGCATTGAATGTTTGCTTTTGTAAAAGGAGAAAAGATTGATGCGATCTAAAGAGAAACCAGTTTGACTTTGTTTGTATGTGCTGGAATCTGCCTCAAGTTCCCTGGGGAAGATAGGGGGGATACAAATAAAATATTATCATTATTAAATAGTAGAGCCTCTTAAAATCTCTAAATGTGAGGATGTGTTGCTACTGGTTCCCTTTCAGACTTCAGAATAGATACAACTTCTCCGCACATTTGGCCTAATTTTGGCACTACATCACCTCAAACAACTTCCATGTCATATTATATATGTTTTGAGTCAAATGTTTCCTTGGTGCCATAAAAGTAAAGGTTTCTCCTTGACATTAAGTCTAGTTGTGTCAGATTCTGGGGGATGGTGCTCATCTCCATTTCTAAGTTGAAGAGCCAGCATAGTCTGTAGACACCTCCAAGGCTATGTGACCCGCATGACTGCATGGAGCGTTGTTCCTTCCCATCGGAGCAGTACCTGTTGAGCTATTCACATCTGCATGTTTCCGAACTGCTGGGTTGGCAGAAGCTGGGGCTAACAGTGGGAGCTCACCCAGCTCCCTGGATTCAAACCGCCAACCTTTCAGTCAACAAGTTCAGCAGCTCAGCAATTTAACCCACTCCAACTGCTTCTGGAGATTTATATTTTCTCAAATTTATTCTTCAAATGCCCACAGCCAAATTCAAACCAATTTATGTCCTAATGATGTAATGGACCTTCTGCTAACAAATCCAGGACCTTCAGAGGAGCCTTGAGTGGCTGCACTGACATCTGTATCAGCTTTGAGAAGCTTCTTGGCCAATTAGGCGCTATCAAGGAAACATTTGTATTTTCTTGCTGTATCTTGTGCAGCACCCCTTTGGATGATTTTTGGTGTGTCAAATTTGAACAGACCAGTAGAAATCTGAAGTATCAAAAACAACTCATTTAATCATATTTTGCGTCAAAATATGGTTTCAATCAGATATAGGCAATCTGTGGCCTGGACTACAATTACCTTAGGGTCAGCATAGATTGGGGGGCTTCTCCAATGGGTCTTATTCCTCAGCATGTATGCACAAAATTAAGCTGGACTTTGTGTGATGTGGAATTGTGCATTATTAAGAATTATTCCTGGTCCCACATTGTGTGTCTTAGGCCTTTGCCATTACTGAAATTCAGCCTTCAAAATTCTTTTCAATAGATTTGAGCCATATGTGAAAAAAGATTTACCACCCTTTTTACAATGCTTACCCATGAATGCTTGTCGTTGGTATGTATTCCTGACAAAGAAAAGTTGCAATAAAGTCTGCTTTTTTCTTTGTTTCCACAAACACCATTGTTCGTTCCTTACCTAAAATAAACCAAATATTAACAGAAATGTGTTAACTAAGCATGCCTAATACACTGGTCCCTGAATCTAAATATACACTTTGTTAAAACATTTTCTTTTATTGTGAGTGATTATTTTTGAACTAGCTCATCTTAAAATGGTGTCAGTCTACTAGACCGAAAGGATGGAGTATAGCCAGCCTTCTGTATCCACTGGTTCTGCACCCACAGATTCAACCAAAATTAGATACTTTTTAAAATCTCAAAAGTCGTGCGCCAAGGACTACACTAAGGTGTAGGCATTTCCTGGTGTATTTTTACTGGTTGGTTCTTTTATTGGTTCTTTACAGCATTTTTATTACACCTACTTCAGAATATAATTTTCTACCACAAGCACAGGGCATAACAGTGTGCCTCTTTATGTATCTGGAGTAAAGCCAGCACCTACTGACTGACTATAACTTACTATCCAACAAGAAAAAGACTGCCAGAGCAAACTAAACATTCATATTGTCCAGTTTTGTTTGCTCAAAATCAGGTGTCTCTAGGAATTCTATAACTTGTGTGAGACATTCCATCTCTGAAAACTGAAGACTATCATATTCATAACTGACAATGAGCAGTCTCAACTTTTACATTTATGAGCCTGTGCAAGACACAGAAACAACATTTATCTGGCATCATGGGTGCCAGTTAACTGAGATAGTACTGTACACGTCATTTAGGAGGAGAGGCTACTGACATATAAGTTGTTTTACCTATGGTATTGAGAATTTCCAGAAGCTTATCTCTCTTGTCATATTGATTTACTTGAAGTATAGTCTGTTCAACATCACTGCAGGCTCCACCCACTTGTCCAACAACAACAAATAAGTAGTCTTCCTTCAAAAATTCCCCAGCCAGCCTTTAAAATGAACGGAAAAAGTTATTTTATGATAACAATTAATGGCTAAGTGGCAGACTAAAATAAGAAAAAGGTAACTTTGCAAGACAAAAATACAGATTAAGAGATCACGTTAGTAAAAAAAATGTACTAGTAGGCTAGTTCTACGTACACATTTCTTAATATAAATTTTATATCAAATTATTACTTTACCTCAGAATTAATTTGGCAAGCCTAAATTCTCCAGCACATATAAACTTGAATAATTTTGAATTCTGAATGAATTGGTGCTGAAATTCTGAATAAGCCAGGAATGAAGATCTCAAAATGAATTCTGAAACTGTAGTGGGAAGTAATTTTATTCTGCTGGAGGCAGATCTGGATGTCCACTTAATCCATCTTTCCCAAACTCCAAAAAGGATTAGCAGCAACCTGAGTGGATCTAGAGCATAATCTACTTCCACTCCATGAAAATTGCGCATTAAGAATGGGACAGTCTAAAACTGTTATTTCATGGACATTCTTCAGAACATTATGGAAAATATCTTCATCTGGATACAACATCAATAACCTTCAATTTCAATTTTTCTATCAGGCTATGGTGATGTGGAGAATGAGCAAACAGAGTATGAAATGAGTATGACCCACTCACTCATAAGTAATTTGGAATTACAAAGAACCATTAAATAAAGAAGAAAATGTGTGTGTTTATATTCCTTCAAGTCACCTGCGAATTTATGGCAACCCTATGACTTTCACAGGGTTTTCTTAGGCAAGGAATTGGTAGTTTTGCAGTTCCTTCCTTTGAGGGACAGGTTGCTTATACCTGTAACTGTATCAACAATTTTGAGGACAAACCTCTGGATTTCCTCAGGAAAAGTAGCACTAAACATAAGTGTCTGTCGTTGATCTTTTGACGGCATGCCTGGACTTGAAACCAATTTCTTCATATCAGGACCAAATCCCATGTCCAGCATACGGTCTGCTTCATCTAACACCAAGTATTTTAATTTGGACAGACCAATCTGAAGTGAAAAAAGTTTAGGTCAACAATAAAAGATGCAGACATTGTTATTTACAATATTGTACAAACACAAAGCAGTACAGCATAAAATGAAGACCATCTACAACATTTTATCTTCCCACCCACTGGCTATGAACTTGAGCATAAACTCCACTCTAAAATATAAATCAGTAACAGCTAAAAATAGACTTCTGTGACCTAATCACCACTTAACTGCAACGGTATGTCTTCAAAATGCTCAATTATTACCCGTGAAATGCAACTGATTCTTTTTGCACCCAAAGAAAAGGTAACTGTGCTCATACTTGTCTGCATTTACATTTTGCGTGGCCTCAAAATGTATTAATGGTATGGTCACACAAAACTTCTCCCAATCAGCAATTCAGATGCTTTTATTCTGCCTGTCTCTAGTGGGCTTCTTAAACTTTTTGCACTCACAACCCGTTCCCACCCGAGAAACCTTTCTGTGACACCTGGTAGATATGTACATAAAATAGGTATAAAAATCAAGAATTTGTAATGCTTGCTAAACAGACTGGTTTTCTGTTTTTTGGAGTAGAGCTGAAGCATTTTCTACAGAGTCCTCTGGGTAAATGGGTGGCATTCAGAAACCTTCACTGTTGCCAAATTTGTTGTGAAATCGAGCTAAGGGGACCCAATTTGCGGTCGGGACCCACAGTTTAAGAAACAGTGTACTGCAATCTAGTTCTCCTCATGGCTCAGTGGCAAAACAAGCACACTGAAATGCCCAAGATTTGAAATCAACATCCAGAGTTCCATTAAAGGATATGTAAAACCCATCTCTCAAGAGCTTGGAAGAGCCATTGCAATAGTATACAATGTTTATTATAATATTTACACCCACCTTACATTAAATTGCACTAATGACATAAACACTTTTTCTTTAAATTTAAATCACGTACATCATTTTTGGTTAACTGGACACTGCTGTAACTCAATAGGGTAGCTCATATTTCCTAAGATAAAGAAAACGGAGCAGGAGGCTATATTGGCCAAGAGTTCACTCTTCCATTCTTCTGGGCTTAATGACAAGGGAAAGAATAGTCCTAACACCTTCACCCTTGCCTGATAATATGGAGCACCCGTTTTTGAAGCTAAGTAACCATGCTGTAGACGTTGGAAAACAATGCTTTTACATTGCACAGTCCACCTTGTGCAACTGTGGAGCAGAACAAACAACTCAGCATCTGTATGCTTGCCCATAATGCCCTGCATCATGCACAGAGGAAGAACTTTTTAAAGCTACAGACAATGCGGTCGCTGTTGCCCGGTTTGGTCTAAAACTACTTAACTGCTTGTTCTCCCTTCATTTTATCAGTTTTTATACTTATCTATTTATGCAATGCTTTTGACACACCCCCCCCCCCCCCCCCATAGATCATCTTTTGCATCTATATGCCTAATCCCTTTCAATGAGGCAGTTTTAAGTATTTCAGATTTAGAAGAGCCTTAACATTTAAGAAATTATTCACACGTGGAGCCTACCTTTCCTCTGTTTATTATATCCAAAAGCCTTCCTGGGGTAGCACACAGTATATTACACCCTTGCATTATCTGATGAATTGTATGTCCCATTTGTATACCTCCATAAATGACAACTGGCCTTATACATGTTCTAGTCAACAAGAGAATCCAAATTACATTTCTCATTTAATGATAAACGGTAAATTAATCAGTACTAATATACATATAAACCTAACTGCATAGATTCAACAACAGTATATAAATAATACTACAAAAACAGCAATAGATCTAAAGTTCTGTTTATCTTCCTTTGAAAAGGATGTTTAAGTGAAATGGCACTTCTTGTTTGCAACCTTTTACATTCAATATAGTTGCAAAAGACAAAATTCAAGAGCTGTAACTATATGGCTATTTTACATTTTATTCAAGCATGAACTCAATATTATGTGCTCACGTATTATTCCACCTAGAATTAGAAAGAGCTTTTAATTGAAATGAGATTTGCCAGGAACCCACAGGGTATCTTCTTTAAAGAAACTGGGAAAGGCAATTCCACTCCCTCTGTACACTACCACAAATTACTTCAATTCTCAAGCAGCACAGAAAGCTTCACAAGAAGGAAGTTATCTTTTAGTGGCACATATATGCCTATATAATGTTGATCTCAGGTCAATAAAACACTCCAAATTAGCCAATCAAAACAAACTGCGAATATTTTAATGTTGGCGTTATTTAAAAAATGACAGATACAAAAACTAATTTCACGAGAATGGCGTCTGGAATATGCTCCAGTCCCCAGTATTAATTCCTGCTACAACTCAGATCCAACAACTCTCCAGATCTTTTTCTTCTTGTTAGTACTCATTTGTAAAAGTTTATGAATGGCTATCATTATGCATCATGTTGCTATTGTGGTTATATTTCAGACACAGTTTTTCATTCTGCCAAGTATGTTTTGGGATCTAATATAGCCTAATTCCATGGTGATGAAACAACAATACGAGGACCTCAATCACCATGGTAATACATTGAACATGAAGTGACAAGATATCAACATAACACATTTTCTCTTATTTAATGCACAGTGGAAGGGCGAATTTAGCTCCTTCACAGTAGAGATTAATCCAAAGCCATTGGTTCTTTCTAAACTTAACAACAAATATGGCTATTGTAACAACCATAGAGGTCGGTTTTCATCATTGTGCCCCAATTGTGAGCATATTTTCCTCTATAATTGTGACCTAGAAATATAATACGAGCATTCACTTCTGAGATTTTTCAGTCAATTTTCACATCTTTGTCATGTTTGAAAGAATTATGTGCCAAGAGATTCACCACATTCACTTTAGTGAGACAGCTTGCTATCAGCTTGGCCAATATAAAAAGACTTTTGATTTTTTTTATTAAAAAAGCATTATCCAACTAACTAAAAGCTGCTATTTAGTTGACATAGTACTAATAGCATGGGGTGGGGATTAGAAGTAAAATGGTAGAGGGGATTTGCCCGATCCTCACCCATATGAAAATTTTCTTGATTCCAAAAAGATCTGGTTTATCAGTTCTCTAGTCGGAGCTACAATTATACATTCTGGTTCCTGTTGTTCTTTGAAGTGAGTAGCAGTGATTCCATCGCGTAGCATATGAGCCATAATTGGAATAAGAAAAGCTGCCTAAAGAACCAATGAAAATTAGAATTGGATTTAGGAATTTCTCAGCTCTAAAATACGAACATGTCTGATTTTTAAAAGACAGCAAATATTCTGCAATCTTATCTTACACAAGCCTTTAGAAAGTTATGAAACACAAAAGCAGCATGTGTTTTTGGTCTAGAATCTAGTTTGTGGGGGAAAAACATGTTTGTGTAATAGCAAATCAAGACAGTAAAGATACAAATCTAAAAATAACATCAATAGATCTATCTTTAACCATTTAATTATATTATACACAAATATTTCAACTAATTGTTCTGAAGCATTTCTCTATAGTGCAGAAACCATTTTTAATAAAATGTTCTAGCTAATGATAAACTAAAAGCCGGAAAAAAACAGTATCAGTCCAATGAAATATGTGAAATGAATTGCTTCTTAAAAATAGTGAAAGCTTCAACAATTTCAGCAGAGTTGCCAGTGCCCTTGAAGACTCACTGCTCAAAATCCTAAATATCAACTTAAGTTACTCCAGAGGCAATTAGCATTTATACTTACTGTTTTCCCAGATCCTGTTTGAGCACATGCCATTAAATCACGTCCTGCCAGCACAATAGGAATACTGTATTTCTGCACTGGAGTAAGTTTAAAATATCCAGCTCTAGCAATGTTCTCCATTAATATTTGGCACAGATTAGCTTCATCAAATGTCTGAAAATGGCACATTACATATGAGAATTCAATGAGTTAACCAAGAATGCAACTTAGCAGGTCTGCCATCATCTGGTAATGGCTACTAAAAATACAACTTTAAAATTCATCAATCTCAACAATGTCTCCTTAAGTGGCTGAAAAGGTGGCCTTGTCAGAGCATTGAGTATAAAATTTAAATCCAATGCAGGAAATCTATGGACTGATAAACTGACAGAATTGTAGCTGATGCTCCCATCTATCTCTTCAATGTGTTCTCTTCTTAGTTCTGCCTTATCCTATAGCAGGGGTCCTCAAACTTTTTAAACAGAGGGCCAGGTCACAGTCCCTCAAGTTGTTGGAGGGCCAGATTATAATTTGAAAAAAACATGAATGAATTCCTATGCACACTACAAATATCTTATTTGTAGTGCAAAAACAGTTAAAAACAATACAATAATTAAAATTAAGATCAAATTTAACAAATATAAACTTAGTATTTCAATGGGAAGTGTGGGCCTGCTTTTGGCTGATGAGATAGGATTGTTGTTGTTGTGTGCTTTCAAGTCATTTCAGACTTAGATTGACCCTGAGCAAGGGCTGGGTAAATGACCTTGGAGGGCCGTATTCGGCCCCCAGGCCTTAGTTTGAGGACCCCTGTCCTATAGTCTCTTCCTATTTCCATTCCCACTCAGTTATAATCAGGAATTGGGGACAGAGCTAGGAGAAAGACATCTAATAAATTATCTGTCCCTAGCCTCGTCTGGACAGTGACAGGATATAAACTAGCAAAGGACACCCCCTTCACCATTAAAGAGAATTACTTCTATTTCCAGAAATAGTTAAAAGAAACTCTTGGGGGAAATTCTCTAAAACCTAAATTATGATCAATGAGAAGACCTAGTTACATAAGAAAATGAAGTTCTGCATAAATCCATATAAAATCATTAAGAGTATGCAAATCCATATTCAAGTAACTTTAAGTAGTTGTTGTTTCAACTTTTTATGAGATTGCCTTTTAAAAGCTGCACTTATATTTAAAGGGGGATTTCAAAAGCAATCTGTCATTTTATATTCAAAAATGAATTAGAGAAAACTCCCACACTTTTCTCTATTGTTCAATATTAGATGTTTAAATTCGAAGTATTTGAAGGCAGCATTCACTAACCAGTATTGCTGATGGAGGATCAAGTCCTGAAACCTCCACAAGAATGTTATCGTATTTGTCAAAATTTATCCCTGTCTGGTAACGTGCAAAGATGGCAGATTCAGCATCTGGTGGTGGAGGTGGTACGTATGTCACCTTTGGACCTGCAACACAAAGGTAGAAACATAAATTCTGCTACTGAGAATCAAATTTGCTAATTTATTACTACTATTATTACTACTACTACTCTTACTACTACTACTACTACTTACTACTGTTACTTTTTTTATACCCCGCCTTTCTCCCCGAGGGGACTCAAGGTGACTAACAACCTGGGGTTTTTTTTTTGCCTGTTTTCTATTGAACTTTGGTTGCACTGTACAAATTAACCAGATCTTCAATTTAATTAATCCCCAACTATGAAAAAAATCAAAAATGCTAAGTTGCCCTTGGAATATAATTTGCATCATGAAAGCTTTCACATGTAATACGATCATTTGAGCATGGTCACTCTCCTATCTCATCTGTTTTAGTTGAACGTACCTCCACCATCACCTTTTTCTGGGTCTCCATCTGATTTCCACATACCTTAAGTTAAATAAATATTTTATTAACAAGACAAAAAGCACATTACTTGATGAAAGAAAGAAAGAATTTAAATTATTTCAATACTCTTACTTCTAACAGAGCCACCAATCATTTCTTCGTCGTTTCCTTTGTATCCCCCTGTTAAAAATTATAGTGAAGTTGTGTGTCATTAAATAATGCAGCTGTGGCAATACAACGAAATGGAACTGCCAAGTATGTTATGGCTATATGGGAGAATCTTAGTCTGAAAGCTTAAAGTGAAGATGGTCCTAGTGGAGATGAACCAAATGAAAGGGCAGCAAGAAAAGCAAAAAACAAAATTAGAGAGAACCATTTTGAAATACTAAAATGCTTGTAGCAAAATCCTAGAAAAGTTTAATTTAATGCTTATGGTCTTAAAAATCATGAAACAGGAACGTCTAACACGTCTTTGTATGCTGTCCATTTTCCCTGTATAATAATACTACAAAGATTTTACCTCTGCCTCCAAATCCTCTTCCTCTATTTTCAAAATCACCTGAAAAATAAATAATTCTAATAATAATGTAACTGTGAATGATCAGCATAAATAAACTACCACATTTTATTTATCAGAAAAGATTAAATTTGTCTCATATGGGTTTTTTTTAAGGAGAAGTGTATAGGCACCAGGAGGTTGTAAAAGAATGGTAATCTTTGTGCCACCATTTTTGACCCATCAATTGTCAATATCCCTTCGGACAGTTTCCAACTTAGATAAATGGAAAGACTAAATAACCACAAGTAATTGCATTTAATTTTTAATTCCTACCTGCTGGAGCACCAAAAGCTCCTCCTCTTTTAAAGCCAAAGCTGCCAGATCCCGGTCTTATATCCTGATTCTCATTTTCATCATCTGTTATAACATAATCCACACAAACACTTATTCTTATATGAACCAGAATTGTTTCATGAAAAAAATAGATTATTTCAAATTCAAACAATGAAATGTTTATTCTTAAGGCAACATAATTCTATCTACATGAACTTAAGTCTGAAAAGTACACAAAAACTGCATTTCTGTATGACACTAAAATGCATCTCAAGCAAAATCTTACGTTTTTAGACAAGAATGAAATAATTCAGTGATAATCTAACTCAATTGTGAACTGCAGCACATACTTGCAAACTGCCCATATCCTCCTTTGCCACCTTGAAATGGTCCTCTTCCACCCCTACGAGCACCACTGTCACTCATTCCTTGAAAACCTGAAGTGAAAAATATTATTTGATCAGTAACATCAAAAGCTAACAGTAGCCCCATCAACTCATCAAATCAAACCATAAGAATCATGGAATCACAGAGTTGGAAGAGATCACAAGGGCCATCCAGTCCATCCACGCAGGAACACACAATCAAAGAGGATGGATGGCCATCTCCCAATAGATGGCCATCCAGTGAGTTTAAGAATTTCCAGGGAAGGAGACTACACTACACTCTGAGGCAGTATTTTCCGCTGTCAAACAGCTCTGATCATTGGGCAGGTCTTCAGGTGGAATCTCTTTTCCCGCTATTTGAATCCATTGTTCCACATTCTAATATCCAGAGCAGCAGAAAACGAGCTTGTCCCTTCCTCAATGTGATATCCATTCAAATATTTAAACATGGCTATCAAGTTCCCTCTCAAGCTTCTCTTCTGCAAGTCCCATCATACATAGTCTGTTCTGCCCCAAACCTCACCAGAACGTTGAGTTGGCCATGGGGGCTCTCTGTGCCAAGTTTGGTCTTTATTGGTATTTGATTAAGTGTCGCTGCGATTTCAGGAAGTGAGTGAAGGTACTGCAAGTCCCATCATCTATTGTCCGTCCTCCAAACAGCACCGGGATATAGTGTGGCTCATGGGGGCTCTGCGTGTCAAGTTTGGTCTTGATCGGTCATTAGATGAGGGTTGCAGCAGTTTTGGGAAGTGAGTGGAGGTACTTGAAGTCCCATAATCCATGGTTTGTCCTCCTCGAAAGTGCACCAGGTTGTAGAGTGGGTCATGGGGGCTATGTGTGCCAAGTTTGGTCTTGATCAGTCATTGGATGAGAGTCGTAGTGGTCTCGGAAAATGAGTGGAGGTACTCCAATTCTCATCATTTGTGGTCCATCCTCCTCCAAACTACAGTAGGATGTAGAATGGGTCATGGGTGCTCTGTGTGCCAAGTTTGGTCTTTATTGGTCATTGTTGGGGGCTGCAGTGGTCTCTGAGAACCGAAGTGTTGGAAAATACTACCAATCCCATCATCCATTGGGGTCATGGGGGTTATGTGTGCCAAGTTTGGTCTTGTTCACTCATTGGATGAGGGTCGCAGCAGTCTCGGAAAGCAAGTGGAGGTACTTCAAGTCCCATCAT
This sequence comes from Anolis sagrei, assembly GCF_037176765.1. NCBI lineage: Eukaryota > Metazoa > Chordata > Lepidosauria > Squamata > Anolidae > Anolis > Anolis sagrei. Next base: position 272,420,075 of record NC_090022.1, read on the forward strand.
CCATGGTCTGCCCATCTCCAAACCACAGTAGGATGTAGAGTGGGTCATGGGGGCTCGGTGTGCCAAGTTTGGTCTTTATCGGTCTTTGTTGGGGGTCACAGTGGTCCCTGGGAACCAAACTGTTTGGAAGTACTACACATCCCATAATCCATGGTCCACCTCCCCCAAACCGCACCAAGACATAAAGGGGTTCATGGGGGTTATGTGTGCCAAGTTTGGTGCAGGTGTGTCACCTGTGTTGGTCACAGTGGCCTGTGAAAATGGCAGCCAATCATGTCTGCCCTCCGCATACATACATACAAACATTCACTTTTATTATATATATAGATTCAGGACTATTCTCACTTTGGGACTCAATATTCAAAATCCACATACCCACGCTCCACAACATATTTTCCCCAGAAGTGTCTGAGCATCTTCCTAGGTCCTCCACTCCTATTTTATGATATGCCTCCAGCCCAAGTATAATCTAAATATAGAATTGACTATTATTTGCAATTTGAGGAATTCACAGGGGTTCTTGGAGCATATCCCCTGTGGATATGGGGCTGTATACTATAATATTACAATGCAATGACAGAAGGAAATGGGAAGTTGCAAGCCATGGTAAGCACAACACATGGGTTGAGGGACAACTCTAGCATTTTATGACAATTGCTATGTTGTCTCTGGTAAATTATTGTCATTCACTGCAATATAGTCTGTGGAGGAACAAGCAGATATACATGCCCTGGCTGCTTTTCAAAAGATTATAGTTCTAGTTTACTCTAGTAAACACAATTCACTGCACAAACATAAATTAATGAATTAGTGTTCTGTATTCTCTACAAACCCAATTTCTGTTGTCTTGAAGAAACTTATTTTGTGAGGCTAGTATGACTCTTACCTCCTCTCCTTAGACCTCTTCTGGCTGGCTGGCTGTCTTCATTATCACCAAATTCTTCCATAAGAAAATTGAAAATATTCAGTTACTTTTGAGTATCAAAATGTATTTAATAATAAATAATTTAAACACAAACATAAAGCTAACTGAAAAAATACATTAAATTGCATCAGTAAAAATAAAACTGTTCCAATTAAAAATTATTTTAGGAATAATCAGCTTAAAAGGGGTTACAGATTTTCAAAACAAATGGCAAATTTGGATAAAAAATAGTTGCAGCCCAATCTCATCATTAGTATGCTGTCCAAAAAGCAAAAAACCTTATGGTCCCGACTGTCTTGGATAAGAGAATGTCAGCCTATAATTACTCCTATTGTTTTTTTTGGCAAATTTTGTCAACAGAATTGCAGTTCATCAGTGAAGCTTGTTCAACTACTTTTCATCCATTGCAGTTAACAGTTCTGCACAAATGTTTGTTCCATGTTTCATTTGAAGGTCTTACAGTGGGCACTTGACCCCAAAGCTATTGATGTGGCAAATGAAAAGGGACTAAGATGTATGTGGGAACCGTGTGGTTATGGAGCCCAGAGGGTCAGCAGGGTTGGCTCTTCACCAAGAAGCATGCATAACAGCTCTTGAATGTCCCAGACAGTGCCCTGCACAGATAACTCATTTATGTGGCTCAAAGACCATGGTAAAGAACAAAGGGTTCATAATAGGAGCCCCCAGTGGTGCAGTGGGTTAAAACCCTGTACCAGCAGGACTGAAGACCAACAGGTCACAGGTTCAAATCCGGGGAGAGTGTGGGTGAGCTCCCCATATCAGCTCCAGCTCCTCATGCAGGGACATGAGAGAAGCCTCCTACAAGGATGCTAACACATCAAAACTTCTGGGCGTCCCCTGGGCAATGTCCTTGCAGACAGCCAATTTTCTCACACCAGAAGCAACTTGTGGTTTCTCAGGTTGCTCCTGACACGACAAAAATAAATAAATAATAGGAGGTCCCTGCTTATCTGAAGGGCTAGGAGTCAGAACACTGTCAGAAAACAAAATTGGTTGAAAAGTGGAACCCAAGGTTTTTTAACTTGCAAATGCACTTTGACCACTGACAAACAAGGAACTCACAAGGAACTCAAAGAACTGTGTACAGAAACAAAAGTAGCCGGAATACTTATCCTGTATCCTCTGAGTATATACTAAGAGTTTTTGTCCCAGAATATTAATACCTTTACATCATATTTCCTCAAGCAAGACGACTATACAGCCATATATTTGTGTGTCCTACTTGCTATGAACATCATGGTCATAAGCAACAAAATGTACCTCCTACAATTCATACTTTTGTAGATGAGATTTGGAACAGTCTGTTTTAATATAAGACACACAGCTCTGCAACAAGTCAAGACATTTCTCTGTCAGGAGGAGTTTAGCGAAGTATAAGGGGCACATTACTGGGGAGGCTGTGGTGGGATTTGGGGGGGGGGGGGTTGTGTGTTTTAAATGCATTTTATTGTATTTAAACTGCATTTTAACCTAACACAGAGTGCCATTTAATTGTTTTGCAATTGTTGTATGTGCTTGGTTTTATATTAACCAAAGTGGGTGGTTGTTAGTAAAGGTAAAGCTTTCCCCTGACATTGAGTCTACTCGTGTCCAACTCTAGGGGGTGGTGCTCATCTCCATTTCTAAGCCAAAGAACCGGTGTTGTCTGTAGAAACCTCCAAGGTCAGGTGGCTGACATGACTGCATGGAGAGCCGTTACCTTCCCACCTACTGATCTACTCACATTTGCATGTTTTCAAACTGCTAGGTTGGCCTAACAGTGGGAGCTCATCCCGCTCCCTGGATTCGGACAACCAACCTTTCGGTCAGCAAGTTCAGCAGCTCAGCGGTTTAACCTGCTGTGCCACCAGGGCCCCTTGTGGTTGTTAGCTGCCTTATAAAGTAAACAAAATAAATAAACAAACAATGCTCAAAATTCTTTGCAATTTATCCACAGCACAGGTTGCTAAAATTCCCTGAGAAGACTGTATGGGAAGCTTACCTCTTTCTGAATCAAAACTCTTTCTTTCTTCGAACCTGTTTCCTGGTGTAGATATAAAATGAATATTAGATGACAAATATTCTACAATTCTGTATATATAGTTTTCAAAATATGTATGAACTTCCTAAATACCACTGAAAAGCATTCAAAATTTATTTTGACTATCCATATCAGAAGTCACTCACTTCAATTAGTCTCATAATAGAACTTAAATGTATTTTATTTTATTTCTTGTATTTTAACTGCATTTTAATCTAACACACAGTGCCATTTAATTGTTTTGTAATAGTAGCATTTGCTTGGCTTTATATTCACCAAAGTGGGTGGTTGTTAGTAAAGGTAAAGATTTCCCCTTACATTAAGTCTACTTGTGTCCAACTCTAGGGGTGGTGCTCATCTCCATTTCTAAGCCAAAGAACCGGTGTTGTCCATAGACACCTCCAAAGTCATGTGGCTGACATGACTGCATGGAGTGCCGCTACCTTCCCACCAAAGCGTTACCTATTGATCCAGTCACATTTGCATGTTTTCAAACTGCTAGGTTGGCCTAACAGTGGGAGCTCACCCTGCTCCCTGGATTCGAACCACCAACCTTTCGGTCAGCAAGTTCAGTAGCTCAGCGGTTTAACCTGCTGCGCCACCAGGGCCCTTGTGGTTGTTAGCTGCCTTGTAAAGTAAACAAAATAAATAAACAAACAATGCTCAAAATTCTTTGCAATTTATCCACAGCACAGGTTGCTAAAATTCCCTGAGAAGATTGTATGGGAAGCTTACCTCTTTCTGAATCAAAACTCTTTCTTTCTTCGAACCTGTTTCCTGGTTTAGATATAGAATGAATATTAGATGACAAATATTCTACAATTCTGTATGTATAGTTTTCAAAATATGTATGAACTTCCTAAATACCACTGAAAAGCATTCAAAATTTATTTTGACTATCCATACCAGCAGTGTCACTCAGTTCAATTAGTCTCATAATAGAACTTAAATGCATTTTATTGTATTTCTTGTATTTTTAACTGCATTTTTAACCTAACACACCCAGTGCCATTTAATTGTTTTGTAATGGTAGTATTTGCTTGGCTTTATATTAACCAAAGTGGGTGGTTGTTGGTAAAGGTTTCCCCTGACATTGAGTCTACTTGTGTCCAACTCTAAGGGGTGGTGCTCATCTCCATTTCTAAGCCAAAGAACCGGTGTTGTCTGTAGACACCTCCAAGGTCACGTGGCTGACATGACTGCATGGAGTATCGTTATCTTCCCACCAAAACGATACCTATTGATCTACTCACATTTGCATATTTTCAAATTGCTAGGTTAGCCTAACAGTGGGAGCTCACCCTGTTCCCTGGATTTGAACCACCAACCTTTCGGTCAGCAAGTTCAGTAGCTCAGCGGTTTAACCTGCTGCACCACCAGGGCCCTTGTGGTTGTTAGCTGCCTTGTAAAGTAAATAAAATAAACAAACAATGCTCAAAATTCTTTGCAATTTATCCACAGCACAGGTTGCTAAAATTCCCTGAGAAGATTGTATGGGAAGCTTACCTCTTTCTGAATCAAAACTCCTTCTTTCTTCGAACCTGTTTCCTGGTTTAGATATAGAATGAGTATTAGATGACAAATATTCTACAATTCTGTATGTATAGTTTTCAAAATATGTATGAACTTCCTAAATACCACTGAAAAGCATTCAAAATTTATTTTGACTATCCATATCAGCAGTGTCATTCAGTTCAATTAGTCTCATAATAGAACTTAAATGCATTTTATTTTATTTTTTGTATTTTAACTGCATTTTAACCCAACACACACAGTGCCATTTAATTGTTTTGTAATAGTAGTATTTGCTTGGCTTTATATTAACCAAAGTGGGTAGTTGTTGGTAAAGGTAAAGGTTTCCCCTGACATTGAGTCTACTTGTGTCCAACTCTAGGGGGTGATGCTCATCTCCATTTCTAAGCCAAAGAACCGGTGTTGTCTGTAGAAACCTCCAAGGTCATGTGGCTGACATGACTGCATGGAGTGTCGTTACCTTCCCACCAAAGCAATACCTATAGATCTACTCACATTTGCATATTTTCAAACTGCTAGGGTGGCCTAACAGTGGGAGCTCACCCTGCTCCCTGGATTCGAACCACCAACCTTTCGGTCAGCAAGTTCAGTAGCTCAGCGGTTTAACCTGTTGCGCCACCTTTACAAGGCAGCTAACAATCCCTTGTGGTTGTTAGCCGCCTTGTAAAGTAAACAAAATAAATAAACAAACAATGCTCAAAAGTCTTCGCATTTTCCACAGCACAGGTTGCTAAAATTCCCCGAGAAGATTGTATAGGAAGCTTACCTCTTTCTGAATCAAAACTCTGTCTTTCTTCAAACCTGTTTCCTGGTTTAGATATAGAATGAGTATTATATGACAAGTATGCTACAATTCCGTATGTATAGTTTTCAAAATATTAATGAACTTCTTAAATACTACTGAAAAGCACTCAAAATTTATTGACTATCCATATCAGCAGTGTCACTCAGTTCTATTAGTCTCTTAATCTGTGTGAAGACATATTCAAAATAGGAGAGAATATACTGTAGCTCTATGTCACATGCATATTTTACAAACAAGAAAATATAAAAAACCAGCAACCACTTCTCTAAATTAAAATAGGCTTATTTAGCATTACACTGAGTTCTATCACTGATTTACATTCAGCATGAACACAAAGGGATCTTGTAGCACCTTTCGAGACTCAGAAAAGTACGTTTTTTAGTCTTAAGTCTACTTCATCAAATGCATGGAGCAAAGAGCTCGGGAATATACATTTATAGTTATGGATGAGCAGGCTGTATCTTTGAAAAGCAATGGAAATGCAACACTTAGCGGGACAGCGATGAGGTGATAAGTTCAGTTCGAACAATGGTCTAAAGCCAAGGTGAGTGGATAAGCCTATGAACAGTGGATAGAATTGGAAATCACTGATGTGCTGTATGCCAGGAAATTACAGTCTAGGTTCAACCCACTGTTGACGGACTGGGGTTAGTGGATTATATTCCAATTCTGCTATTTCTCTTTCCACTCTTCCTTATTGTGTTTTTGTTCCAGAACTGCTTTTCTAAGGTCTGAGATTAAATGTTTTGGAAGACTGACATGTTCTACAAATAGGTTTTTACTTCTGTTCCTAAACCAGTTGATTTCCATTCATCCAAAGGCTTAAATATTGGCCTGTTTGCCCAATGTAGGGTGATGAAAGGCAACGTTGATAGAGGACTATATACATATCAGAGGATAAACATTTTGTGAGTGATGTGATGTGATTAGGACCTATGATGATGCTTCCTGAGTAGATGTGAGGGTAGAAGTGGCATCTGGGTTTCCCTCAATTAGTCTCAAAGGTGCTAAAAATCCCATTGTATACTTATCCATATTAATATATGTCTTTGAATTCAGCATGAACTCTTTTTTATCACACACTACAGAACTGTGGGCTTGTTTTACCAGGCCTACTGCATTCTCAATTCTGCTAGTTGGCGAAAACCTGTTATATAATTAGGATAAAATTTCAGAAGTCATAAGTAATCTTGGATTGACATCCCTAATTATAGAATCATAGAATCAAAGAGTTGGAAGAGACCTCATGGGCCATCCAGTCCAACCCCCTGCCAAGAAGCAGGAATACTGCATTCAAATCATCCCTGACAGATGGCCATCCAGCCTCTGTTTAAAAGCTTCCAAAGGAGCCTCCACCAAGTATAACTACCTCTGTTTGGAAATATCCTTCCACCTCCAAATCCACCAGTTGGTTTCTCATCTCTGTTTGGTGTTGCATAAACACCTAAGATGTTTTAAGAAAGAAAGAAAGAAAACAGGATCTGTTTGTAGATATAATTTACCTCTGAAGGTCTAAGGGAAAAAAACCTCTACAATTATGTTAAATAAGCTAAATCGATCCAAGGATATCCTCCTCCACTGCTGGTCACAATCAACATCATGTTCATCTTTGCTGCTGATGACAAAGACATAAAACTTCTAACAGAACACATATCAACATATAATAGTCTTCTAGAATCTAGAATATATGTGGCTAATGATCCAAATACGTATTTCCCTTTAATTACTTTGCAAGTATTGGGCTCAATTTAAAATTTGTATAAGGCACAAACTATCTGAGAATTCTTGGAAAATTTTAAGTCCAAACAGAATTAAAATCACAAACCTCATCCAACTTTCAAACATACATTATTCTTTAGACTACAGTTCAATGTGCTGCATAACATTTATGTTTACTCAAAAACTGTACTATATTCAAAAGGACTTGAATCAAGAAGTAGATGTAAGATCATAAAACATCCACTCTATCCTATCCTAAAACTTTTCCAATTAGTGCCTTGGGGTTTCCTTTCTACCACTTTTAGCTGCATACAACAGACATGGGCAAACTTTGGCCCTCCAGATGTTTTGGACTTCAACTCGCAGAAATCCCAGCCAGCTTACTAGTTGCTAGGAATCATGGGAGCTGGAAGTCCAAAACATCTGGAAGGTCAAAGTTCCGTCCATGCCTGTACCACAAGGAGCTACCAACAGCATAGAGGTAGGTGGAAAATACACAATTCCTAGAAGCATTTTCAAGAGGCAGCTCATAACCGCTTTGAGTCGCCTAAGGGCTGAGAAAAGCGGTATATAAATGAAGTAAATAAATAATAATAAATAAATTTTCCGTAAATTCAAAGCTAAAATTGTTGGGACTTGTCCATACTGATTTCCTTCCATCATATCCACTCTAGAATAACACAGGAACATGACATACGGCTCCCAGAGCCCTATCAGATCAGACAAAACACTTATTTAGCTCAACATTTTATTTTACAATCCACAGCACCATTACATGCCTGAAGAAAGCTAATGAACAGAATAAAAATAAGTGGCCCTGAATGTGCAGCTACACTGTAAAATTAATGCAGTTTGACACCATTTTAACTGCCATGGACCAATGCTACTAATGAAGTTAAGAACTCATTTATATACAGTGTTCCCTCACTTATTGTGGGTGTAATGTTCCTGGACCACCCGCGATAAGTAAAAACCCAAGTAGGGGCACTATATATAAACACACAGTATTTACAATCCTATTTACTGTAAATTGTAATTTTTTATTATTTATAATATTATTTTAGTATTAGAATTAATATTTTTAATTTATTTATATACATTTGTCACAAAAATTTAATGTGCAGATTTTATAAATGTGGATTTAGTATGATGTGTGGGAATGAATGGAAGGATGCATAGATGGAGCTAATAATTTTGGAGACACCAGTATAATATTGAGGCCTGCAATGGCTAACTACGGGCTTGCTGGACTGTAATTAAAAGTTGCTAATAAGAACTGAAAATAATTGGGACAGTGATAACAGGAATGTTTACAATGAGATGTAAGATCAACACCAATCAAGAAGACCAACATCTGGCCAGGAAACTGAAATAGATCCAGGAAGGAAAACATCTACTATTAATTTACAACTTTGGGACTACATCAGCAGAATATTCCTATAAAATACTCAATCAAAAAATGCTCAAAGTGTGGCAGACCTGATGCATCTGTTCCACCCACTATGCTCTGCTCTATGGGAAGGAGAAAGACAGTGTACATATGGAGAGTGGCAGATTTGCACGGGAGCAGTCTGGTCACTTTGGGGCTTCTTTCTCAAGGGAAGAGGAAGAAGTGCACTTTTGGAATCTTAGATTTTGTGCAAGGAGTCAGGTTCTGCTGTATGGAAAACAGAGATCTGGTCCTTGGTACTGTGCTTAGGGAAAGAAGTTTTGGCGTCTCAGCGTTTCGAAATTATGGCATATGGAAGTTTTGGAACGATGCATTGGAAGGGCTGCAGGAAAGCAGTGTCTGGCCTAACAGGTGCTTCTCCAAGGAGGGAGAAAAGTATATAATAATATTTGGGTGCATGAGGATGAATACATGTACATGTGTGTGAATGTTGAGTGAAAAAGTAATTCTCCTTTGTTTGTTAGCCATGTAATTGTAAATCCAATGTAGCTGCATAGATACTGTATGTCTGTATGTCTAACTGTTTTTCTGTAATCTTATTTACCCTCTTACATTGGAAATTGCAATAAAAAAAACCTATGCTTTAAAGTTATTGAAAAGTTATTCATGACAGATTTGGTGGTTTTAAAATCAGAAATGCCTTGCCCGACTTACTGGGCAAGGTCTGTTGCGGCAGTGGGCGCCCTCCGGCCGGCCGTGCTGCTTGCAGGCTTCTTTTTCCCAGAGGCCCCCTGCGCGGCAGGAAGTTTCCTGCAGCTTGGCAGGAAGAAGCCCCCTGCGTGGCAGGAAGTTTCCTGTCACTTGGCCAGCTGGCCAACCCAGCAACAGGCCCCACCCCGCCCCTCGATTGACCAGGGCCAGCTTCCCCACCTCACCCCAGCAGCCTTTATAGGGCTGCTCTTGGCTTCTGCAGGGCTCCGTGGCCTCCACAAGGCTTGCAGAGGCCGGAGGACAGCCCTACAAAGGTTACCGGGGCGAGGTGGGGAAGCTGACTCCGGCCAATCCAGGGGCGGGGCAGGACCTGCTGCCGGTTGGCCAGCCGGTCAAGCAGCAGGAAAGCGCCCACCACCACAACAGCCCTTGCCCAGTAAGTCGGGCAAGGCGTTTCTGATTTTAAAACCACAAAATGTATAAAAATAAAAAATATATAAACTCTAAACCCTAACTGCGAAACAGCAACTCCATGGAAAGTGAACCGCGAAACAGCGAGGGAACACTGTACACAACTGAAACCTCAAGCTTTTTACATATCATCTTTTAACAAACAGTATCTTCAGAAATCAAATTCCATCCACCCAGGTGGTGGTATTCACTGTGGGACAGGTAGGTTGAATCGTCTGGCTAAATCAGATAAAAGTGTTTCAACCAGTAAGGGAACTTCTACCTTAAAACAATCTGATTTTCCTCATTCAAAAGTGCTAATAACTGGCATGTTATTTAGAAAAGGCAATCCTCTTCTTTCACAATAGAAAATGTCTTAGACACAGTTATCATCCATTTTGCTTCATACAAATTCATTCATTCATTCATTAATAAACACGCAATGATATTCCTATTATTTTCCTTACATTGAAAGACTCACTTGACCCTTATCATGAAAACATGGTAGCCATGCTTTTCTAAATATAAATGTGCATAAAATTCATTCACACATACCTGGTACCTTTGCATTCTGACTGAAGCTGGATGTTGTTTCATTTACTCTTCCAGATAACCCCCCCTAAAACAATGAAAAAGGACTCACTGAAATTACTATAGGAATGTGAGTTTTAAAAAAATAGTTCTAGCTACAATGCATTACAGATGTAAACCCAGTGTTATCAATAATTCTATTTCTCCCCCTTTAAAAAGAACTGGTCAAATTAATAGTATCATATTGGAACAATTAATCCCTGAAATATCACCCAACTACCACTATCTTTTTTAGAACGGCAGAGGTTAACCACTGAGATGCACTGGAGGATCTAGAGATTCTTTTAAGAGTTCTCTCAATTAAGTATATATAGCAAACACTCACTTAACCAGAACTCAAACAACTTGAGCTCTCAAACAACTGGGCAACCCCCCTCCCCTGAAGAAATACTTAAAATTAAAACACAATCAATTTTAACAGAAATGTATTTTATGAAGTCTGCCTTTATCTGTTTTAATTACTGTATTCCAATATAAATACAAAGTCAATGCAAGTTTATGATATGGTTTAGTACTGTATTAAGTCAGGCATATTTTAAGTTACTCTCAACCAACTAGAAACTGCATTTCTTTCTTTTCATTTTTGCAGGGACCCAAACCCAAGTGAAAGGGGCAAGGCTAACTGCATTTTAGAATGCCAGAAAAGAGAAGCTCAAAATGACACTGGGGTGCATTCACATTGTAGAATTAATGCAGCTTGACACCACTTTCACTACCATGACTAAATACTATGGGATACTGTGAACCTTCTGTGATGTTGTGATTTTCCATACTGCAGGCTGATTTAAGGTGGAGCCTAGATCGTACATAAGAAGTTGGGTGCATCTACACCAGGCATGGGCAAACTTTGGCCCTCTGGGTGTTTTGGACTTTAGCTCCCACAATTCCTAACAGCTGGCTTTGAAGTCCAGAACACCTGGAGGTATGAAGTTTGCCCATGCCTGATCTATATGTAGCATTAATGAAGTTTGACACACTTTCACCTCTAAATACTCTGGGAATGCTGGGAGCTGTAGTTGTGCCCCCTAAGTTATTCCACATACAGCTTGGTTCCTAGAATGTCTGATTTCCATCATCTGGACACATTCCAGCTTGTAAATAGCATTGTACTTTTGAACTAAGAACGTGACACCTTATTCTTTAACCTTCTTTGCTCAAGCACTTAAAATGAGAGAATAGAAGCTGATGAGCACAGTACACTGCCCACATAATAAACCATACTGCTTTTAAGGACAAAAATTCCTATTTCTTCACTTCAAGAAACCATGCATTTCTGTTCTTTACTCTATCTCGTAATTTGGCAACAAAGGTAAGTCATTCTTTGTGGGTGGATCCATGAAGCTTTCAGAGCACCAAATATATAGGTGCTATGGGTGTGACTTCTGGTCAATTTCCCTATTTGTTAAGCCTTGTTAAGCCAAGCTTCAAGATGAGAGTAATGTGGCCAGCTCTTAGGAAAGTTTCTTTGGAGACTACAACTCCCATTAATACCTCTTAAAGGAATACTGGCACCAGCCACTTTTAATGTAACAACATTTTAAACTGTTTTGGTGGTATTTCTTGCAATGTTTATTTATGTTTTAATTATGTCTTGCTGACTATGTTATATTTTTGTCTCAATGTTTAATCCTTTGTGGTAAACTCACTGTTATTAGTGGCTCTATCATGTATTTTGATATGTTTTGTACTCAAGCAGGCATTGAATGTCTGCCTAATGTGTAAACCACCCTGAGTCCCTCAGGGAGAGGGCGGTATAGAAATAATAATTATTATTATATCTTTCCCAAGCTGTATAAATCTCAGCCAGAGCAGAAAGTGGCAATGTGAGTGCTTCACAGTCCTTGTATTTTTCTCATTGTGTCCAAAATAGTGGGTGCATCTACACAGCAGAAATAATGGTAATTTGACTACAAATAAAAAATGTGCCTTCTGCATAGGAATTCGTGGTTCTTTTCAAACTATAGTCCATCCAAACAGAGTGAGGAACTGCGAACCAGCCTTCTGCTTAAACCGTTTGAGGACCCTTGGTGTAGATGCACCCCAAGAGGTTCACTCTCTTGTATGACCCTTACAAAGCTAGAAAGGAGAATGATATCCTGCTTTCCCCACCTCTCAAAAAAGCCATCAGAAACATACTGACTAGAAAGGTATAGATCCCTGGCTGGGCCTACACCAGGCATGGACAAACTTTGGCACTCTGAGTGTTTTGGACTTCAACTCCCACCATTCCTTTCTAGGACAGGCTGAAGTTTGCCCTATGCCTGTCCTAGAAAGATTAATAGTCATATTAATCAGTTCTCTTAGTTGTTTTAATAAATAATTAAAGCTTAACAAGATTCCAGTCATTAACCCACGTCCAGCAATGGCCCAAATTCTATGAGTTGGGACCACGTAGAGTAGACCGATTGAATCAACATTTAAATCGATTAATGTTGATCCAATAGTTCTGCAATATTATAAATTACTTATAATATTGTATGCTTTTCAAATTTGCAGAATGGCACCAAATTGGTGGAGGGCTCATAGTAGTCCCCATAGGACAGGATCTAAATTCGAAATGAATGTGAATTTTGAGATGAATATAAGGTACTATAATGTTGGGTGGTTTTAATTTTTATGCCTTCGTGTCTAAATGTTGTTTTAGCTTGTTTAATTGCCTTATTGATTTTAATGCATAGTTATATATTTTGTTTAGATTTATGGTTTGGTTTTATATGTAAGCGAGGCAATGAATTTTGCCATTATTTGTAGTAAACCACTTTGAGTCCGCCCTGGGCATATGCATACACTAAATAAATATTGATTAGGACTGTCATAAAGATTAATAACCATATTAACCAGGATAGCCATATGGGATAGCACAGGCATGGGCAAACTCTGGCCCTCTGTGTATTAGGAATTGTGGGAGTTGAAGTCCCAAACACCCAGAGGGGTGAAGTTTGCTAATATCTGTTGTAGAAATATTAATAATCATATTATAAATATTACATCATAAGAGGGAATACAAGGGAGTATGCTACCAAGGTGGTCAGGCCCTTTCACTTCTCCAGCATCTATCCCAAACTTCCACACAGCTGTATGAAATCCACATTGATGTGGATTATATAGCAGTGTAGAATCTAGAAAACTCAGGGCCCTTCCACACATTATCGGTTTTGAACTGGCTTATATGAGTCTACATTGTCATATAATCCAGGTCAAAGGAGAAAATTTATGATTTCATATGGCAGTGTAAACGAGGCTGAAAATGCAATGGAAAAATGTATGTTGGACCAATTATCTTCCTTACACACAAAAGCTTGAGAGTTGAACTTAGTAAAACATAGCAAAGAACAGCAGAGGACAGAAGTTGCAAAACAAACAGTGTGGAGGATGTAAATATTTAACCAGCATTCTGCAATCCCTGTGGCATATTATGTGGGTGTATCTGCACTATAGATATAATGCACTTTGGCACCACTGTGCCATGGCTGAATGTGTCGGGATCCTGAGAGCTGTAGTTTTGCAAGTTCTTTAGCCTTCTCATGCAAGGAATGCAAATTTAAAATCCCAGGGTTCTGTAGCATTGGCCTCTTTCACATAGATAAGTTCCACATTATCTGTTTTGAACTGGAATATATGGCAGTGTGGCCTCTGATAACCTAGGGCCCTATAATCCAGAATATCAAGATAGAACACCCCACAATATGTGTGGCCCTTCCACACAGCCATATAACTCAGAATACAGAAGCAGAAAATCCCACAATATGTGCTTTTAACTGGAATATTTGGCAGTGTTTGGAGGGGATTTCCTGAGGACTCCCTGTGGACCTGGGAAATCTCTAGTTTCGCCTGATAAAGGATCTCAGGGCTGGGAAGAAGTTACACTTTGCCTGGTTTTAGCAGAGGGCTACCTGTCAAGTAAGGGAAATGTAACCCTGAAGTAGGGGGGAACCAGAGGTCTGAGAGCCCTTCAACACAGCCCTATATTCCAGAATATCAAGGCAGAAAATCCCACATTATCTGAGTCCGGACTCAGGGCCCTTCCACACTGCCCTATATCCCAGAATATCAAGGCAGAAAATCCCACAATGTCTGCTTTGATCTGGGTTATCTGAATCCACACTCAGATGTGGGATTTTCTGTCTTGATATTCTGGGATATAGGGCTGTGTGGAAGGGCCCTGAATGAGTGCTAGGCAACTCCCAATGTAGGCTGGGTTTACACTGGCAAACAATGCCGTTGCATTCTATGGTCAATTTAAACTCAGGCCCCTTCCACACAGCTCAATAAAATCCTACATTTTCTGCTTTGAACTGGAATACATGGCAGTGTGGACTCAGATAACCCAGGGCCCTTCCACACAGCCCTATATCCCAGAATATCAAGGCAAGAATTCCCACAATGTCAGCTTTGATCTGGGTTATCTGAATCCACACTCAGATAATGTGGGATTTTCTGCCTTGATATTCTGGGATACAGATCTGTGTGGAAGGGCCTTGAATGAGTGCCAGGCAACTCCTAATATAGGCAAACAATGCAGTTGCATTCTATGGTCAATTTAAACTCAGGCCCCTTCCACACAGCTCAATAAAATCCTACATTTTCTGCTTTGAACTGGAATACATGGCAGTGTGGACTCAGATAACTCATGGCTCTTCCACACAGACCTATATCCCAGAATATCAAGGCAGAAAATCCCACAATGTCTGCTTTGATCTGGGTTATCCACACTCAGATAATGTGGGATTTTCTGCCTTGACATTCTGGGATATAAGCTGTGTGGAAGGGCCCTGAATGAGTGCCAGGCAACTCCTAATGTAGGCAAACAATGCAGTTGCATTCTATGGTCAATATAAACTCACACAGCTGAATAAAATCCACAGAGCTGAATAAAATCCTACATTTTCTGCTTTGAACTGGAATACATGGCAGTGTGGACTTAGATAACCCAGGGCCCTTCCACACCGCCCTATATCCCAGAATATCAAGGCAGAAAATCCCGCAATGTCTGCTTTGATCTGGGTTATCTGAGTCCACACTCAGATAATGTGGGATTTTCTGCCTTGATATTCTGGGAGATTTAGGGCTGTGTGGAAGGGCCCTGAATGAGTGCCAGGCTACTCCTAATGTAGGCAAACAATGCAGTTGCATTCTATGGTCAATTTAAACTCGGGCCCCTTCCGCACAGCTGAATAAAATCCTACATTTTCTGCTTTGAACTGGAATACATGGCAGTGTGGACTCAGATAACCCAAAATATCAAGGCAGAATAATTCACAAGGCCTGCATTGAACTGGGTTAGCTGAGTCCACACTGCCATATATCCCAGTTCAAAGCAGAAAATGTGAGATTGTATTCAGCTGTGTGGAAGGGTCCCCAGTTGAAAGCAGATACTGTGGCTTGCTATCCTGGGTGATATGGCTGTGTGGAAGGGCCTGCAGGCCTCTCTCTCAGCCACCCACCCTTTTCTCGAAGCTGGGCTGGAAGGCTGGCAAAGTAGCAGCAGCAGCAGCAGCCCCTGTACTCCCGTGGATGTCCGTCTCCCAATCCTCGACGTCCATGGCCCTCTCGAGCGTCTCCCCCCTCGGTTCTGCAAGCTGTGAGTCCAAGGAGAGAAGCACCCTGCCAGCACGTGCCACAACCGCAACTCCAACTGCCGCCGCCGCGCGCCAACCCGACGCTCCCTCTCCAGACGCCCCGCCTCTTCCGCTGAAGCTTCCACAGCCTTCCACAGAGCGCCAGCCTCTGGTCACTTCCCCCACCAACCAATCGCAGGCCAGATAAGAAGGGGGGGGAAGGGGGCGGGGCCTCGGCGGGCGCGCGAAGAAGTGTGTTTGGCGCGCGGTTAGTCCAAGCTAAACAGGAGAGAGAGAGAGAGATAGGGCTTATCCACACAGCCTTCTATAGAATCATAGAATCCAAGAGTTAGAAGAGATCTCATGGGCCATCCAGTCCAACCCCATTCTGCCAAGAAGCAGGAATGTTGCATTCAAATCGCCCCTGACAGATGGCCATCCAGCCTCTGTTTAAAAGCTTCCAAAGAAGGAGCCTCCACCACACTCCGGGGCAGAGAGTTCCACTGCTGAACGGCTCTCACAGTCAGGAAGTTCTTCCTAATGTTCAGATGGAATCTCCTCTCTTGTAGTTTGAAGCCATTGTTCCGTGTCCTAGTCTGCAAGGAAGCAGAAAACAAGCTTGCTCCCTCCTCCCTGTGGCTTCCTCTCACATATTTATACATGGCTATCATATCTCCTCTCAGCCTTCTCTTCTTCAGGCTAAACATGCCCAGCTCCTTAAGCCGCTCCTCATAGGGCTTGTTCTCCAGATTATTATTATTATTATTAACTTTATTTGTACCCCGCTAGCATCTCCCGAAGGACTCAATGCGGCTTACAACGGCCAAGACCTCAAAACACAACATAATACAACACATAAAGCAAATTAAAAACAGTTAAAGCAATATTACACAACAAGCAATAAACAAGACACTATAAAACTGGGCTGGGCCAGAGTAATGGGTACAGGGTTAAAAGTGCTGATGTGTCAGGTGATATGTAAGGATTATAGGGTAAGTGCAGTGTGCAGTGTGTGGCAATCTCAATTCTAGTAAAGTGCTTCTGGGACTTGTTATTGGAGATTCCTATTCTGGAAAGGCACATCGGAACAGCCAGGTCTTCAAGTTCTTTCTAAAGACTGCCAATGTAGGGGCCTGTCTAAGATCTTTGGGGAAGGTGTTCCAGAGTCGGGGGGCCACGACAGAAAAGGCCCTGTCTCGCGTCCCCACCAAACGGGCCTGTGACGCAGGTAGAATCTCTGGATGATCATTTTAGTCGCCCTCCTCTGGACACATTCCAGCTTGTCAATATCTCTCTTGAACTGTGGTGCCCAGAATTGGACACGATATTCCAGATGTGGTCATTTAAATTAAAACCACAAATTTAAACATTTAAACATTACATCCACTATTAAAACCACACCATCCACAATCATAATCTGGGGCCATTTGAGTAGTCATTGCACATATTCTGTATCCATTTGCACAATTCCATTTGCAATACGTATCCATATGCACTCCAATTATTATCTGAATGCTTGGTCCCAAAGCCATGTTTCCACTGTCTTTCTGAAGGCCAGGAGGGAGATTGCTGATCTAATATCACTGGGAAGGGAGTTCCACAGCTGAGGGGCCAATATCAAGGCAGAAAACCCCACAATATCTGCTTTGAACTGGGTTATCCAAGTCCACACTGCCCTATATCCCAGTTCAGAGCAGATAATGTGGGATTTTGTTCAGCTGTGTGGAAGGAGCCTGGGATATAGGGCTGTGTGGATGGGTCCTCAGTGTCCTTCCATACAGGCATATAACCCAGAGTCCATGCTGCCATATATTCCAGTTGCTCTACTCCGAACTTAAGAACGGAAAACGGAACGTTGGTGGACAGGAAAAGAGATTTAAAGATGGGCTCAAAGCCAACCTTAAAAACTCTGGCATAGACACTGAGAACTGGGAAGCCCTGGCCCTTGAGCGCTCCAGCTGGAGGACAGCTGTGACCAGCAGTGCTGCAGAATTTGAGGAGGCACGAGTGGAGGGTGAAAGAGTGAAACGTGCCAGGAGGAAGGCGCGTCAAGCCAACCCCGACCGGGACCGCCTTCCACTTGGAAACCAATGCCCTCACTGCGGAAGAAGATGCAGAGCAAGAATAGGGCTCCACAGCCACATACGGACCCACAAGGAAATCCATAATGGAAGACCATCTTACTCGTCCAACGAGGGATCGCCTAAGTAAGTAATATTCCAGTTCAAAGCAAAAAAATGTGGGATTGTATTCAGCTGTGTGGAAGGGGCCTTAGGGCTAAACAGATAATCATAGAATTGGAAGAGACCTTATGGACCATCCAGTCCAACCCCCTGCCAAGAAGGAGGAATACTGCATCTCAAAGCACCCCTGACAGATGGCCATCCAGCCTCTGTTTAAAAGCTTCCAAAGAAGGAGCCTCCACCACACTGTTCCACTGCTAAACGGCTCTCACAGTCAGGAAGCCATTGTTCCGCGTTCTAGTCTCCAGAGAAGCAGAGAACAAGCTTGCTCCCTCCTCCCTGTGGCTTCCTCTCACATATTTATACATGGCTATCGTATCTCCTCTCAGCCTTCTCTTCTTCAGGCTAAACATGCCCAGTTCCTTAAGCCGCTCCTCATAGGGCTTGTTCTCCAGACCTTTGATCATTTTAGTCGCCCTCCTCTGGACACATTCCAGCTTGTCAATAAATCTCTTTAGTTGTGGTGCCCAGAACTGGACACAATATTCCAGATGTGGTCTAACCAAAGCGGAATAGAGGGGTAGGATTACTTCCCTAGATCTAGACACTATGCTCCTATTGATGCAGGCCAAAATCCCATTGTCTTTTTTTGCCACCACATCACATTGTTGGCTCATGTTTAACTTGTTGTCCACGAGGACTCCAAGATCTTTTTCACACACACTGCTCTCGAGCCAGGTATTGTCCCCCATTCTGCATCTTTGCCTTTCGTTTTTCCTGCCAAAGTGGAGTATCTTGCATTTGTCACTGTTGAACTTCATTTTGTTAGTTTTGGCCCATCTCTCTAATCTGTCAAGATAGTTTTGAATCCTGCTCCTGTCCTCTGGAGTATTGGCTATCCCTCCCAATTTGGTGTCATCTGCAAACTTGATGATCCTGCCTTCTAACCCTTCATCTAAGTCATTAATAAAGATGTTGAACAGGACCGGGCCCAGGACGGAACCCTCCGGCACTCCGCTCGTCACTTCTTTCCAGGATGAAGAGGAAGCATTGGTGAGCACCCTCTGGGTTCGTCCATTCAACCAATTACAGCCACCTCACCGTAGTTTTGCCTAGCCCACATTAGACTAGTTTCCTTGCCAGAAGGTCATGGGAGACCTTGTAGAAGGCCTTACTGAAATCCAGGTGTAGAGAAATGTTTATTATAGAGTGTTTAATGTACTGTGTTTAAACTGTATTTAGGGTTTACATTAGTTGCTATGGCCTAACTGTAAGAGATAGGTTGCCATAGTAACAAAGCCTCAGAGGAGGTGGGCGGAGTTTAAGGAATAAAAGGTTTGAAAGCGTCAGTTAATATGGAGTCAGGAGGAAGAGACCCTGAGGAGAAGAGCAGAGCCAGTTAAGGGCTCTGGGAAATAGCAGAGTCAAGAAAGGACTCTGGGAAAAGTAGTTTAGTCCGGTGGATGAGACCCGGGGAAGAGGTTCAGAGTCAGTTAGGGCTCTGGGTTGTGAAGCTGTGAGAATTCAGCAGTTCTTAGAATTTGTGAATATTTCTTCAGCAAGAGAGCTGAAGGTGTTACCTTGTTAGATTGCTTAGGTTAAAAGAATCTAACAGAGGGGGTTTAAAGGATCGCCAGTAAGGAAAGACTGGTGATCAGTGGTTTGTTCCGAGTATAGGGCAAACAGTGTGGATATTCACAATAGGGAACTCTGAAGTAGTATAAGCACTTCACTAAAGAAGGAGTTTGTAGAATTGTAACATCAGAAGCCTGAATGTATCTCAAACCAGCCATTTTGTAACATCAAGCCTTGTGCCAAGTTCAAATTCTCAAAACTGCAACAATTACGTTCTGTTAACAATAAAACTTGTTCTCTTTGTATTTCAAACCTGCCTCCTCCATTGCTTTTATGCTTGGTGCATTCCACACTACCAAAGTCACCTCACAACACAACTAAAGATAAACAGAGACATAAACCAGCGTCTCTAAACATATTGGTGGCAGCTTAATTGATATCTAAAAGAAGGTTCTTCACAGAATATTGGTGGCATTAAAGAAGATTAACGCTTCCTCACATAATTTTGGTGGCATCTAGTGGGATTAGCGCTTCTTTACACCAGGTACGCTACATCCACGGCATTCCCCGCATCTACCCAGCTTGTAACTCTATCGAAAAAAGAGATCAGATTAGTCTGGCATTACTTGTTTTTGATAAATCCATGTTGACTATTAGCGATGACCGCATTTGTTTCTAAGTGTTTGCAGACCACTTCCTTAACAATCTTTTCCAGAATCTTGCCCGGTATCGACGTGAGGCTGACCGGACGGTAGTTGTTTGGGTCATCCTTTTTTCCCTTCTTGAAGATTGGGACCACATTGACCCTCCTCCAATCTGCTGGAACTTCTCCCGTTCTCCAAGAACTCTCAAAGATGGTTGCCAATGGTTCCGAGATTACTTCCGCTAGTTCAGTGGTTCTCAACTTTCCTCATGCCGCGATCCCTTAATCCATTTCCCCATGTTGCAGTGACCACCAACCATAACAGTAATTTCGTTGCTACTTCATAACTGTCATTTTGCTACCGTTACGAATCATCGTGTAAATATCTGACATGCAGGATGTGTCTTCATTCACTGGACCAAATTTGGCACAAATACCCAATACGCCCAAATGTGAATACTGGTAGGGGTTTGAGGGGGGGATTGATTTTGTCATTTGGGAGTTGTAGTTGCTGGGATTTATAGTTAACCTTCAATCAAATAGCGTTCTGGGAATCCTTGACATACAGGATTCCTATGGCCAACAGAAAATACTGGAAGGGTTTCATGGGCATTGACCTTGAGTTTTGGAGATGTAGTTCACCTACACCCAGAGAGCACTGTGGACTCAAACAATAATGGATCTGGACCAAACTTGGCACGGATACTCTATTTGCCCTAATGTGAACACTGGTGGAGTTTGGGAACAATAGACCTTGACATTTGGGAGTTGTAGTGGCTGGGATTTATAGTTTGCCTACAATCAAAGAACATTCTAAACCCCACCAATTGGACCAAACTTCCCACATAGAACCCCCAGAACAAACGGTAAATACTGTGTTTTCTGATGGTCTTTGGAGACCCCTCTGACACCCCCTCACAACATCCCAAGGGGTCCCGACCCGCAGGTTGAGAAACGTTGCGCTAGTTCCTTCAGCACTCTTGGGTGTAGTTGATCTGGCCCTGGGGACTTGAACTCATTTAGAGCGGCCAGGTATTCCTGGACGACTTGTTTCCCAATTTGGGGTTGGATGTCCTCCAATCCCTCATCCACTCCATCTTGCTGAGGTTGAAGATGACTCTTTTTGTGAGAAGACCGAGGCAAAGAAGGCATTAAGTAGTTCTGCTTTTTTTCCTATCCCCTGTCAGCATTGCCCCATCTGGAATTAGATCCTGGGATATAGAGCAGTGTCTTTCCAGCCTGAAACTCAGCTGTGCAATACACTTTCTGAACAACAGAAGCCACACCATATCTGAAGCCATCGACTTCTGGACACTTTTGCTTCTGGTTAGGTCCTTTTTCTTTTGACAGAAACATGACAGGAAACAAATTTGCTAAGATGGTAGTATTGTCATGCAAAAAAAGATGCCCTCTTCCATATTTGCCAATTGTGCAATAGTTGAGAGTACAGATGCTTTTAGGGAGTGGAAAGTTAGCATATTTTTGTGCAGCTCAGCAAAACAACAGCTTCTTGGTGAGTGCTACAAACAGTTCTTTCCACTATGAACCAAAAGAATTGAAATAACCCATTATTTGTCTAAGAGCGTCATCTGGCAATGTTTCTCAAAAAGCAAGTCTTTGATTAGGTATAATGCATGGAATTTGCATGTTTACTTTTCAGCTCTTAAATCTGAAGTGTGTCTATTTGTAGTGTGTTCAAGGGTCAATTCAGCTGGATGTTTGAGTTTCTATGGCCTCTTCCACACAGGTGTATAAAATCCACATTGAACTAGATTATTTGGCAGTATGGAGTTAGGGCCCTTCCACACAGCCATATAACCCAGAATATAAAGGCAGAAAATCACACGATATCTGCTTTGAACAGGATTATCTGAGTCCACACTGTCATATTTTAGTTCAAAGCAGATACTGTGGGATTTTATTCAGCTGTGTGGAATAAATAAAAGAAAACTACTGCAACCTCTTGTACATGCATAAAAGTAATTCAGTTTGACACCACTTTAACTTCCACAACTCAATACTACAGAACCCTGGGATTTTAGGTTTGGTAGCCTCCAGCTTTCCTTGCGAGAGAATG
Organism: Anolis sagrei; assembly: GCF_037176765.1. NCBI lineage: Eukaryota > Metazoa > Chordata > Lepidosauria > Squamata > Anolidae > Anolis > Anolis sagrei. Next base: position 272,442,276 of record NC_090022.1, read on the forward strand.
CTAAAGAACTTGCAAAACAACAACTCCCAGGATTCCATCCCATTGAGCCATGGCAAAGTGATGCCAAAGTGCATTATATCTATAGTATAGATACACCTAAGCCGCAGGGACTGAAGAAAGCTACGGTAATTAAATATTTATGTTCTCCACACTGTTTGTTTTGCAACTTCTGTCCTCAGCTGTTCTTTACTATGTTTTGCTAACATCAGTTCTTCAATATCTCAAGCTTTTGTGTGTGAGGAAGATAATCAGTCCCAACACATACATTTTTGCCTTTGCATCATCAGCCTCCTCTACAGTGCCATATAAAATCCAGATTATCTGCTTTGAACTGGATTATATGACAATGTTGACTCATATAATCCAGTTCAAAACCAATAATGTGGATTATCGGCTTTTATAATCTGGATTAAATGGCAGTGTAGAAGGGGCCTTCCTCAGTTCTGTTTACTACAGTCCTTTCCAGATGAGATTGTCACAAACTATTGTGTGGATAATGAACACAAAATAGCACGCACAAAATAGCATTGCGATGTACTGTTTCAAAATTGTTTCAGGGCCCTTCTACACTGCCATAAAACCCAGATAATTCACATTATCTTATTTGAACTGGATTATCTGAGGGCCTTTCCAGACAGACCCTATATCCGAGGATCTAATCCCAGGTTATCTGCTTTAAACTGGATTATATGAGTTCGTACTGCCAGATAATCTGGGATAAGCATAAAACCTGGGATATAGGGGCTGTCTGGAAGGGATCAGAGGCCCCTTCTACACTGGCAGAAAATCTAGATTATCAAAGCAGAAAATCCTCATTATCTGCTTGGAACTAGATTATCTTAGTCTACACTACCATATAATCCAATTCAAAGCAGATGTGGATTTTATATGGCAGTATAGATGGGTCCAGAGTCTATACTGATTTATAATCCAGTTCAAATCAGATAATCTGGATTTTATACAGCTGTGTAGAAGGGGCCTCAGTCCCTTTCCTCACAATCCATAGTTTAATTTACTTTTAAAGTCCTGAGCTTCAGGTTCCTTCAATACTGCCATAGAATCCAGATTATCAAATCATATAATCCACATTATCTGCTTTGAAATGGATTATATGGCAGTGTGGACTCAGATAACCCAATTCAAAGCAGATATTGTGGATTATCTGCCTTGATATTCTGGGTTACAGGTCTGTGTGGATGGGTCCTGAGTCCATACTGCCAAATTACTCAGAATATCAAGACAGAAAATCCCACTTTACCTGCTTTGAACTGGATTATATGGTAGTGTGGACTCAGATAACCCAGTTCAATTGTGTATCATCTGCCTTGATATTCTGGATTATAGGGATGTGTGGCAGGGTCCTGAGTCCATACTGCCAAATTACTCAGAATATCAAGACAGAAAATCCCACTTTATCTGCTTTGAACTGGATTATATGGTAGTGTGGACTCAGATAACCCAGTTCAATTGTGTATCATCTGCCTTGATATTCTGGATTATAGGGATGTGTGGCAGGGTCCTGATTCCATACTGCCAAATTACTCAGAATATCAAGACAGAAAATCCCACTTTATCTGCTTTGAACTGGATTATAGGGCAGTGTGGATTCAGATAACCCAGTTCAATTGTGTATCATCTGCCTTGATATTCTGAATTATATGGCTGTGTGGAAGGTTCCTGAGTCTACACTGCCATATAAAGTAGTTGGAAGGATATAATCTAGATTTCCCGTGGCAGAGTAGAAGGGGTCATAGATAGGAAAGATGTTATGGGTAAAGCGAAAGGAAAGAAAAGCGGTGATCTATAATTTCTAGCTCTATGTTTCCCTGGTGAAGCCTAGGCACAGAAGGTGTGTTCACTCTAATGGAAATAGCTCTACGGCGCACCACATGCTGGAAGCTCCATCTCCCTCCTTCCTGTTGATGTTCTTTGGCCGGGAGGGAGGGATCCGACCCACATCCTGGGGAAAGGCATGGGCAGGCAGATCCTTTGCAGGTAAGAGGGCATCTCACTACTTTTCATTCGATTGCTTGCTCTATTTGGGGTATCATGCTTTGGGATCTGTATAAAGCAGGTAATGTGGGATTTTATGCAGCTGTCTGGAAGGGACCCAAGTGGAGCAAGTGCCTGAATTGTTTGCAAAGAGGATCATGATCATGAGCCCACTTCTAGAATAGTTTGGGACATTTAAACAGCCTAGAGCCGCATTTATGATTAGCAGCCATGTCATAGCTTTTGGAAGACTATTAAAATAGTTTTCACATTTCCAAAACTTCATGGATGTTGGGAGGATGGGGACGAGGGACAGGGCCTTCTCTGTGGTTGGCCCCACTTTGGAACACCCTCCCCAAAGACATTACACTAGCACCTACGTTGGCAGTCTTTAGGAAGAACTTGAAGACCTGGTTATTCCGATGTGCCTTTCCAGAATAGGATAACCTTCAGCACTACATCCCGAAAGCACTTTATTAGAGCTTAAGACTCTCTGCACATTGCACTTGCCCAGAATCCCAACATATCACCTCTTATACCCAGCACTTTTTAACCTGTACCCTTCATTGGCCCGGCCCTGGTTTTACTGCGTAATAATGTAATGTTTTGTTTTTGTTATTGCTTATGTTTTTAATTTACTTGCATTGTATTGTTATTGTTTGTTGTTGTTGTTGAGCCCTTGGCCTTTGTAAGCCGTATCGAGTCCTTCGGGAGATGCTAGCGGGGTACAAATAAAGTTTAATAATAATAATAATAATCTATGCGCATTCAGAAGAAGATCTACAAGCCACTTCGCAGAAGTATATGAGAAGCTCGGCCTGTCATTGAACATCAAGAAAACCAAAGTGCTCTTCCAGCAGGCACCAGCATACAACTCCCATGTTACGCCAGCTCCACTGGCTGCCAGTTTGCTACTGGGCACAATTCAATATTTGGCCTATAAAGCCCTAAACATTACCTGTCCAAACGCATCTCTCCCTATGAACCATCGCGGAGATTAAGATCCTCCAGGGAGGCCCTGCTTTCCGCCCCACCATTGTCACAGGCACGATTGGTGGGGACGAGAGACAGGGCCTTCTCGGTGATTGCTCCCCAGCTATGGAACTCCCCTCCTGGTGAGATCAGGTCGCACCCCTTCCTCCTGTCCTTTAGAAAGATGGTTAAAACTTGGCTGTGGGACCAAGTTTTCGGGACAGGGCAATAAAGCATTACCAGGCCGATTAGATTTGATGTGAATGACTCAGACGGTTTTAAATGGTGTATTTTAATATTTTGATAAATGTTTTTAATGTTTATGTATGTATATAAGAATTTGTGTCCCGGCATTGAATGTCTGCAGTATATATGTTTGCTGTGCTCCGCCCTGAGTCCCCTTCAGGGTGAGAAGGGCGGAATATAAAAATAAATAAATAAATATCCCTCTCCAATGCCAGAAATACATTTTAATGGTGCAACATTAGAAAATGTTGACCATTTCCACTATCTTGGCAGTCACCTCTCCAAAAAGTCAACATCAACACTGAAATACAACACCGCCTGAGCTCTGCGAGTGCCGCATTTTTCTGAATGAAGCAGAGAGTGTTTGAGGACTGGGACATCCATAGGAAGACCAAGGTGCTTTTTTATAAAGCTATTGTCCTCCTAACTCTGCTATACACCCGCGAGACATGGACTATCTACAGACGTCACATGCAACTCCTAGAACGATTCCATCAGCGCTGCCTCTGGAAAATCCTGCAAATCTCCTGGGAAGACAAGCGGACAAATGTCAGCGTGCTGGAAGAAGCAAAGACCACCAGCATTGAAGCGATGGTCCTCTGCCATCAGCTCTGCTGGACCGTCCACGTTGTCCGGATGCCCGACTACCTTCTCCCAAAGCAGTTGCTCTACTCTGAACTCAAGAATGGAAAGCAGAATCTTGGTGGGCAGGAAAAGAGATTTAAAGATGGGCTCAAAGCCAACCTTAAAAACTCTGGTATAGACACTAAGAACTGGGAAGCCCTGGTCCTTGAGCGCTCCAGCTGGAGGTCAGCTGTGACCAGCAGTGCTGTAGAATTTGAAGAGGCACAAATGGAAGGCGAAAGAGAGAAATATGCCAAGAAGAAGGAGTGTCAAGCCAACTCCGACTGGGACCGCCTTCCACCTGGAAACCAATGCCCTAACTGTGGGACAACATGCAGGTTGAGAATAGGGCTCCACAGTCACCTATGGACCTGCCACCAGTACACCGATCTTGGGAGACAATCCTACTCAGACAACGAGGGATCACCTAAGTAAGAAGTAAAGTAGTAGTTAGAATGGCAAATAATGAATCTTTTGACAATGATAAAGGTTGGCAGCCTGTTTTTAATAAAAGACAGTCATCTAAGGGTCCTTCCACACAGCCCTATATCCCACAATATCAAACCAGAAAATCCCACATTATCTGAGTGTGGACTCAGATAACCCAGTTCAAAGCAGATATTGTGGGATTTTCTGCCTTGATATTCTGGGATATAGGGCTGTGTGGAAGGGCCCTAAGTAAGATAGTCTTGAGTAGTGTTTTGAAAGCAGACAGAAAAATCATTCAATTAGTTTGGTAGCCATGCTACATTCTGAATCAGACATAAGGGCAGCCAGATATTCCAGTTTAAAGCAGATACTGTTGGTTATTCTGCCTTGATATTCTGGGTTATAAGGCAGTGTGGAAGAGCCCTTATTATCTGCTGAGTTTTGCTTCCAGGACCTCCTGTGGATACTAAAGTACATGGAAACTGGAATCCCATTATATATAGTGGTGCAGTAAAATTGTGTCCCTTATTTAAAATGGAAAATCAAACTTTGTATTGTGTGTGTGTGTGATATTTTCAAACTGTGGATGATTGAATAAATGGATGCAAAATCCGTGGATATAGAGGACCAACTATATGGCTGAAAGAGTAAAATTAATATGTAGTTAAACCCATCAGGAAGATGAAAGACAATTTAAAACGTGCAGTTAAAAACAACACAAACAATACAAAACAACAATTTAAGCAATGCACTGAAATTGCATGCTTGTGGTATCAATGTACCGTATTTTGAAATCATAATCATGGTCATGATTAGGCAATGCTAAATAATAACAACAGCCTTTCAGATGAAGGTGGTGGTCCTAAACATAATCTGAATTACAAAACCTGCCCTTATTTTCAAGGAAAGATTGATTTTTCAGGCTTCTTGTTCTCTGACCAAGTACAGTAACTTTGAGTCAAGGAGCAACTTCAGTCTGTTGAAACAGCTGAGTTTCAGATTTGCTCAAACCGAAATGTTGACATCAGCTTTTTGAATTATGATGACTAAACTTTCCAAGTCCTGCAGTGGAAATAAATGGATACTTAGGTAGTACTAGTAGTTAACAAGGGACTAAAATCCATTTTGAGATTACTGTTATTTAAATTTTTGAAACCCACAAAGGAATACCCCAACAACAATCAAACTTGATATCAATACCAACTTTTGATCATTTAATGCACTTTCAAGCATTGAAGAAAGTGGTTTTGCTGTGATGATGATTACATAAGAAATCCTGGAACCCGTTTGATGGTGGTGACACAAACCAACAAAAAGCACTGATGCACATTTGTGTGCTTTTTGGGAGTTTGTTGTCTGGGCATTGCAGTTTGAAACTATCTTCAAACTTCATGAAATAGTCAGTGTATTTGAGGCCTTACTGATAAATCCCCAGTACCACCCTTCATGCCTGAATGACCTGGGGCTTAGTTTTGACTAGACATATATAAGAGTGTCCTGGTATTTTCTTATTCTCGAAATCTCCGACAGATAACAGGGATTATGTTGGAAAACAAGACTCCATTGACTTTAAAAGGAAGCCTGTGATACAATTTGCAACTGAGTCAGCACCATTGTTTGCACTGTTATCTTGAAACTTCCTGTGACTTCTTGTGTTTTCTCTACTAATTTAATCTGCTGGTTTCTGTGTTTTTCTTCTCAGTAAAAACAGTCTGTGTCCCTTTGTGCTCAAGAACATGGAGTTCTACGTCTAGCCCTGCAGCATCCTTTAAAAAACTGAAATTTACACCCTGACGTCTTTGAACAGTGAGTATTTCACACACACACACTTGTTCACATTGCTAAGCAACATTAAGTTTGTTTCTCTGCTGGCTATCATGACTTGCTTGTCTCATTGAAAGTTTTAAGACAAAGGGAGAGAGACAATGATGGACTAGACTTCTGCAAAATGAACAGTGTAATTCAGCAGAAGTGGGATGGAGATTATTTCCATGTTGCAGCCTGTTGTTTTTAACCATATTGTTTGGCTGCTTCAAGGCAAAGAGAAGAGAATGATTAAAACAAAAACTTCAGGTAGGAATTAGAAGAAGAAAAAACTAATATCACTACCTTGTTGCTTCTTGCTCAGTTAGCTATGGCCCATTTTTTAATGTTGGTGTTTATAGCATTAGTGGCAATGTCTCCAGGTTAGTATTTTGTAATCCTTCTTGTAGCTATATAAATAAAAATGTAATGTTAATTTGTGGGATTAACAGAACTCAAAAACCAGTGGGACAATTGACACCAAATTTGGACAGCTTACACCTAACAACCCAATGTATGTCCTTCACTCAAAATTTTTTGATTTTGTCATTTGGGAGTTGTAGTTGCTGGGATTTATAGTTCACCTACAATCAAAGAGCATTCTGAACCCCACCAACGATGGAATTGAACCAAACTTGGCACACAGTTCTCCCATGACCAACAGAAAATACTGGAAACGTTTGGTGCGGTTTTGGAGTTGTAGTTCACTTACATCCAGAGATCACTCTGGACTCAAACAAGGATGGATCTGGACCAAACTCTACACAAATACTCAATATGCCCAAATGTGAACACTGGTAGAGTTTGGGGAAAATAGAATCTTGACATTTGGGAGTTGTAGTTGCTGGAATTTATAGTTCACCTACAATCACAGAGCATTCTGAACCCCACCAACGATAGAATTGGGCCAAACCTCCCACACAGAACCCCCATGTGGGCCACAGCAATGCGTGGCAGGGGACGGCTAGTACTTAAAAAAAAAACTTTGTAAAATCCAATTATGCAATTATCTATACACATGATAAAAGTGAAAGTGTGAAGTGTGTGTAGGGGGGGGGGTAAGGATGTCCACTTACACAGACAAGCTCCTGCCTCCACAAACAGCTATATCTCACATTTTCAGGAGACACCATTGGCCCTCACTCCACTAACATTGCAGGTTATGGTGAGTGCCATGAACATGTCTAAGAGCCCTGCCAATGTCCTAAACAAACGCTGCCCACCACTTAGTGAAGGCTTTCGTAAGGGGTCAATTTCATCCCAGATTTTGTGTTTCCTCCACCACAAACTTCTCAGTATTTCTTACTTTCTCCATTGGTATGGAATTTGCATGATCCCTCCCACTGCCTCCCCCATAACCCTTTCCGATGGCACACAGCAAACAGGAATTGATCAGTAGCTGAACATACTGGAAGGGCTTGGGTGACTGACTCAACATGATGGAAGTTGTAGTTCAACTTGTGTTATTGAGCAGTGGATGGTGAGGTCCAAACCATTGTGGGTTAAACCTGGTGAGAAAGAGAAACGAATATTCCAGAATAAATCTCGCAAAATTGAAGCAAATGCCACCAAGGTATTTATTTAATTTCAGCTGAAAGTGATGCCGGCCTGCGATAATCCGCCCTCAAACTAAGCTTAGTTACACAGCACAGTAAAACATGTACTTCTATAGACTTTTCAGGTTCAAAATTCCCTCTGCCCCCAGCTGGACCTGGCTTGGCATGATTGGCCAAGCCTGGATGACATCAGTGAGGTCTTCCTGTGGACTGAATGCACAACCTTATGCATTTTATACCATTAAAAATTGATTTATTCAAATAACTCATGTAAGTCGGGTACCCAAGCTAGTTTTAAAATAAAACTGAGGAAATGCATCCTTTCTCACAACCCTCATTTCCTGTTATTCAGTATTTGACTTTGCCAGGAAATACAAGATATATGAAATGGAATCACAGTAGCTCACAACAATTTCACTATTTTACTTTAAAGGTTAAAAGAACTTGCCACCATAGATAAAAAAGTATCCTTTCGATATGGAGGAAGATATTAAACCTCTTATCATCCCTGTTGGAGGTGATGAAAATGACGTTGGAGTCCTGAACATTCAGTTTAACCCAGAGGACTTGAAGTGCAAAAGGTGAGGAAAACTGTCAATGAACCTGGAAATATATGGACGTGTATATTTCGAGTGTAAGCTTTAGTCAGGTTTTAGGATTAGTTTTGTATTATTGTAGTTTTCTTTCCGTTCATCCTTTCATTTCACAGGATCTTGCCTCTAATGGGTGAAAAATGGTGATATAGAAGGATAGTCACAATATTACTCATATTATAGCATGAGTAGTAAAATCTAGAATGGTACTCAACCACATTCTGATGTAATCCCAGGTCTGAATTGAAATTAGAAATCTGTGGTTTCCCAGCAGTGTTATTTGCCACAAACTAGCAATCAGGAAACATTGTCCTTTCAGATGATTTAGATCCCAGCTTCCTAAGCCATAGCTAGCATGGTCAGTAATAAGAACTTTTGGGAATTGTAGTCCAAAGTATGGAAAAGTCAACAGCTTCCTGTGTGTGTATATATGTGTCTTCGAGTAGCTTGTTGACTGATGGTGACCACATTAATTCTTTAGTAAATTCCTTCCTGTGAAATATAGTCTACAGTGTTATGGTTGGATAATGCATGCAGACCAGCAGAAGAGTAGTCCGTTGTATATTCAAAAAAGAGCAACACAAGTAGAAGAAATGCAAAACTTAAATTTTAGTTTTGTGCAGCAGAGTTCATTAAAAAAAGATCGCAACTTCAACACAAATTTTCTAGTAATAATACAGTCACAATTCCTCTGGAGTATCAAACTCACGTATGGTCCTTGCATTTAATTCATGCAATGCTTCCTATTAAAAAATATGTCTTCTCTCAATCTTCATTCTTGTTCATGGAGACAAGTATGGAAGACAAACTTGCCAGTGTCAAATGGGCTGCAAGCCAGGAACTTATGCCAAGTAAGCTGAGAGGCAAACATACAACAAACTATTTATTGTCGAAGACTTTCATGGCCGGAATCACTGGGTTTTGTGCTTTCAAGGCTGTATGGTCATGTTCCAGAAGCATTCTCTCCTGACATTTCGCTTGCATCTATGGCAGGCATTCTCAGAGGATTCTGGAACGTGACCATACAGCCCAGAAAACACAAAACAATCCATACAACAAACTCTTTCCATTTATACCTGTGGTTCAACCTGTGGGTCCCCAGGTGTTTTGGCCTACAACTCCCAGAAATCCTAGCCAGTTTACCAGCTGTTAGGATTTCTGGGAGTTGAAGGCCAAAACATCTGAGGACCCACAGGTTAAGAACCATTGAGTTATACCCCTTTGGGAGTGGCCCAAAACTTGTTGACCTTAATTACACCAATTACTCAGGCTGTGGATTGTAATTAACTAGGGTGAGTCTTTTATTCTTAACATACACATGGTAGTGATCCCACAGAAACTTAGCCATGTACAGTACCTGGCATTAACTGTCCTATCCCTAAACCTCTCTTTTTAAAAGTTACTATGGATAATTTTGAGTGCTGATAAAATAACCCTTATTCTCTGTAAGTGCTACTACGAAGATTCAGTGCTGTACGAGCAAAGAGAGTTCTTGTTTATATAGTGGGGAAAATATTATAAGATTGAAATCCTGAGTAGGACTGTGTATGTAGACTGAGCATAACTGTATGTGTTTGTAAGTGATTGACTGTAGCAACTAGGAGTGAATGATATTGTGTAAAATGATTCTCTCAGGGGAAGGCTTTGATTACACTTCCAGGCCCTTTCCACACAGTTTGATAAAATCCCACATTATCTGCTATGAACTGGAATATATGGCAATGTGGACTTGGATAAGCCAGTTCAAAGCAGATATTGTGGGATTTTTTGTCTTTATATTCTGGGTTATATGGCTGTGCGGAAGGGCCCCCAGAGATTGGAAAAGTTACTTTAAGTACCTATTGATTCCAGATTTTCTGGGCCAGTATACTCATTTGGGAGTTGTAGTCATCCTAAAATAAAATTCCCATGCTCAGAACAGTTGTTTATTGATTATGTTATGTACCTGCACAGTTGAATTGACTCTACAACACAGCAAAACAGATTGGGATAGATTAGAAAAATGAGACTATTGAGGAGCAATCCTTAATGAGGTTGTGACCTTGCAAAGTTCCTAGGAAAACTACGAGCTAGTTAGTGTCCTTGAGTGTATGTTGAAATGTTGTACAGTATATGCTTAAGGAAAAAATTGCCACATATTAAAAAGTTTGAGGTCAGTCAACTAACAGGAAGTCCTTGGATTAGACAGTTGCCTCTTGTCTTGGAAGGCTCTCAAGATAACGTTTGTGCCATTGTATTTAATCTATGTTAGCATTTATCTCTTCCCTTCCTTAAACAAAGGCATCTTGAGCGTATCACATGTGTTTCTGTAAGACAGCTTTACTGTATTCAAATAGCTGGAGAGATGCTTAACTGTAAATCTGTGTTCCCAGGCCCAAAGAAAGCCATAGCTTCTCAGGGCCTTTCCACTTGTTCTGCCCAATCAAATGCAATTTGTTTCATAAAGATCAAGTAGACATAACATATTGTAAAGAACAAAAATAACTTTCTAGCCTTGCATCACACAAATGCAGCTGAATAAAATATATTTTAATTGGATAAGCAAAACTCTGCTCTTTCAGATGTTTTGGACTTCAAACAGCTGGAAAGCAGACTGGGATTTCTGGGAGCTGAAGTCCAAAACACCTGGAGGAGCAGAGTTTAAAAAAAAAACACTCTAAAGCAAATGGGCACTTGTAAACCTTCAGATCTTTTTGGACTGCATCTCCATTCATCTCTTACCACTGACTGTGCTCTTTGAAACTAAAGGGAATAATTATAGGCCAGAAAAACCATCTAAAAGTCCACATGTTCCCCACTTCTACCTTAAAGACATATAGAAGGTAAACTTTATGTTCTGCGCTAAAATGCTTTGTTTGTATTGTTTAAACATTTGTTTTACTTTGTTTAATTGGCATGCTTTGTTTGAATTGTTTTGATATTTTTAGCATGGAAATATTTTCCTAAACAAATTCTAAAGCTCTTTATAAACATTTAACTTTATAAACATTTAACTGTGGTCTGTTGGGGTTTTATTTTAAAGCAAAAGGATCTGGAATTATTGTAAAAGAGAAAGGAAGTTCAGGATGTATCCAAGTTGTTGTGGTTTTTTTTTAAGCTCAATACATTCTGGAAATATTTGGTCAGGAAATTTGTATGATGTCTCCTTCAAAGAAAAGCAATTTGATACAGTGATTGCAGAAAACGTGCCTCCAAATTTGACAAATGAATTACAGAATCATAGATTTGGAAGAGATCTCGTGGGCCATCCAGTTCAACCCCTTGCCAAGAAGCAGGAAAATTGTATTCAAAGCTCCCCTGACAGATGGTCATCCAGCCTCTGTTTAAAAGCCTCCAAAGAAGGAGCTTCCTCCACACTCCAGAACAGAGTTCCACTGCTAAACAGCTCCCACAGTTAGGAAATTCTTCCTCATGTTCAGGTGGAATCTCCTTTCCTGTAGCTTGAAGCCATTGTTCCCGCATCCCAGTCTCTAGGGCAGCAGAAAACAAGCTTGCTCCCTCCTCTCTGTGATTTCCCTGTACATATTTATATATGCCTATCATGTCTACTCTCAGCCTTCTCTTCTGCATGTTAAACATGCCCAGCTCTTTAAGCCACTCCTCATAGGGCTTGTCCTCCAAACCCTTGATCATTTTAGTCATCCTTCTTTGGACACATTCCAGCTTGTCAGTGAGGGTTTTTTGGGTATTAGATTTGTTTGGGCAACATGTGGCTCTCCAAATGAAGTGGGATTGCCACTGATAACATTCCTCATCCCTATATATACAGCCAAAAGCTAATGGAAGTTGCTACTCAAATCACCTGACCCTAAAATCATTGTTTACCATGTTAGACTGAGTCATGGAGAATTAATCATTACGGATACACGGAGCTTCTGAGTTTAGGGCAGTATGAATGCCGACAGCTAGAGCAGTGGTTCCCAACCTGTAGTCTGTGGACCAGTAGTGGTTCACAAGAACTAAAATATGGTCTGCAGCCTCACCGTTACTAGACCGTTGCAACGAGAGCAATGGTGTAAGAGGGTAATGCGAAACCCTCTTATAGTGCCGAGGCTTATTAAGTATGTTTTTTTGTGGACGAGCAGATGGTGACTACTGGATGGCATATGTTCTGTATCAGAAATTAGAGCTGATGTGATCTATCCAATACAATTTTCTGAATCAGCACACCAAATAACCAAACCGAATCTAAAATTGACCAAAAAACAGATTGGTAACCGTTTTGGTACTAATGTTGGAGAGTGGTCCCTGGTCAAGTGGTTCCTGGTCAAAAAAGGGTTGGAAAATGCTGCGCTAGAGGAAGCAACAACAGGAGAGGGCCGTTGTTTGTGGGATCTTCAGAGCTCCACAATTCCTTGGCTGTTGTGGGAACTAGGATGTTGAAAGATAGGCCTTTGGTCAGGTTCACCAAGCCTCTTCCTCTGTTCTTACTTTTGACATATACATTTCCCTGCTATTTGACCTCAGTTTCTTCACTGAATGACTCATGTACCATATGATCAGAATAAATGAAGTAAACAAGTTGCCTTTCCCGAAAAAACTTTTTATCAGTTTCCTTGAGCCTTGAAGGATGTTGCTATCAGGTGGCCGCTCGTCAAGGTGCATTGGAGAGGTCAGCATATGAGACCAAAAGCATTGCTGTTAGAAGAAAAAAGACAAGATATTGTGTTTGCTAAAACTGAGCAGGGAAAGCCTTGTATTGCTCAGCCGTACCCAGATTAAGTCTTTTTTTATCCAAAATGTTTGGGACCAGAAGCTTTTTGGATTTGTTTTTAGTTGTTTGAATACCTGTATTTGCATATACATAGTGCATGAAATAAGTGGGGAGGGGGGTAGTTGCATGTCCAGTATCTTTTTGAGTTTTCCCCCAAGGGATTTCAGCACACTTTCCACTGTTTTGGTGAAGGGGAAATCTCCCCTGCCCATAAGTATTTTTCATTCCCTTTGGGCTGGATACAGGCAGCAACCAGTGAGGTTACTCTATGCCAGTGGTTCTCAACCTGTGGGTCCCCAGGTGTTTTGGCCTACAACTCCCAGAAATCCCAGCCAGTTTACCAGCTGTTAGGATTTCTGGGAGTTGAAGGCCAAAACATCTGGGGACCCACAGATTGAGAACCACTGCTCTGTGCAGTTGTTTCCACAGCATCCACCTTGCTGCACACAGGCCAGCAGAAGGCAAGTACATCAAATGTCTGTGGTGTCTGCTTTAAATAGGAACCTTGTATAAGCAGAGTATATCGGAGCTCATTGAGGAACTGGGCATACAACTAATCCCCTTTCTCCAGTGGTGGAAATGGGCAGCTGTCAATACATATTTTGGGGTTTGGAGTAATTTGGATTTCCAGATAAGGGAGAGTCAACCTATTTAACTTCATACCATATTTGTCATTATAAAATGCAAATAGTTTACCAATAGATTCCTTTCAGAAACAGCTATTTGTTACAAGATCAACATATATTGACTTCTTGTTGCTCTTTTAGGCCGTTTCACATAGAACCTACAAATATTGTTAATGTGAATGATGATATGCAGAGGGTCACAGCAGAAGCTTCGGCAATGAATAAACGGATACACTACTACAGTAGGCTTTCTTCACCTTCAGACAGAGCACTGGTGAGAAAAAAAGATGTATTACTATGAGCCAATCTCCCTGCTGTCTGCCTTTGCCAGGCTTCTTCTGTGATAGCAATGTTTTGCCTGAACAATTTTGGAATAAAGTTGTAAGGTCTTCCCTATCATCTGGCTGAATGCTCTTTGTTCTGCAGACAATAAAAATGCAAAGAAAAGAAAATAATTGGTTGATGTGTATTAAGTTCTAGTAAGCAAGTGAAAAGAATTTGGAGAACTTTCTTTTCAAAGTTAACATGCTCCCAGCTCTTCAAAGCATCTTGGAGATGGTCAGCATTAGATTGCATTGGTAACCAAATGGATGGGCATAAGATTGCCATTGTCTTATTGTTGTGGATTCTGAAATAGGTGCTGCGGCTATAAACCCATGCAGGATTTGTTTAGTACTTTAAAATTAGATTATTACAAGCATTTGTAACACCCAACATTCTGGAGAATCAAAGTTTCTGAAATTATGGATACTCTGTATACCAAGCATGGTCAAATTTCGGCCCTTTAGGTGTTTAGGACTTCAACTCCCACAATTCTTATCAGCCTGTTGGCCCAGAATTGGGCCAAACTTCCCACATAGAACTCCCATAAACAATAGAAAAAAATATGTTTTCTGATGGTTTTTAATGACCTCTCTGACACCCCCCTCACCCCCCCAGGGGTCCCAATCCCCAGGTTGAAAAAAGTTAATCTGGAAATTCTAGTAAAAAAAAAATCAACACCCAAAAACGGGTCAATTTGTTCACAGGTCAGTGTGAATGCTGTATCTAAGCTCTTATCAAAAAGGACCATCCCATTTTCTGAGTAGAGTAGTAAATGACAAGAGTGCAGTCCTGGAGAAACCTAAAAGAAGCATTGGTATTTTCCCCTCTCTGTGGAATGATCCTTGACTCATCCATAGACCATATCAAAATCCAGAATGTTGACCCTAAAAACAGCCTTTGACTTATATATGGAAACCATCGAAATCCACAAGCATGTGGACAATTTCAACAGAAAGGAGGAAGCCATGAAAATGAACAAAATCTGGCCACCAGAATTTAAAAACTCTAAAATCAGGGCAGTAAATAAAGAGCAGGAGAATTCTAGACAAGATTCAATCAGGGCCAGCTAAAACCTCCCAACAAAGAATTCCCCCAGGCAGCAACCAGCCAGGCTTTGAAGCTGCAAAGCCATTAAATGCTAATCAAGGTGGCCATGTGCAACATTCACACTTGTCTCAAGCAGACGAGAGTTCCTTCTTCCACCCTGGACATTATTCGACAGATATATAAACCTCACTTGCCTAGTTTCCAACAGACCCCTCAACCTCTGAGGATACCTGGCATAGATATGGGCGAAACGTCAGGAGAGAATGCTTCTGGAACATGGCCATACAGCCCAGAAAACTCACAGCAACCCAGCTGTATAGATAACTATTGGGAAAGACAGTACTTGAAGAAGGAATTAATCAGGGCTGTAAACCTATCTTCAGTGTCTGGCATTAGCTTTGCAATAAAAAAGTGATTCATACTAAATATCCACCTTCATAGTATATTTCTGCCTCCACTGAGTGAACAAGACCAATCATCACATGTTTAGTTTTATGAGTAAATACTGCACTGCTGTGCCCTTTCAGAGAGAAACACTTTCTGTTTTCATCTCTTGTTAGGTGGCTCCTGATCATGTCCTTCCTGCTGCAGAAGAAATCTATGTATATAGTCCATTGGGAACGGCTTTCAAAGTAGACAGCTGTGCTGATGGCTCTGGCAAAAACTCCAGCCTTATAACAATGTATGTGAAAGAAATATCTTACATGGCTGACATTATTTTAGAATTTCTCTTTTGTAAATTCATGATACTGAATGTAACTTTTTAAAAAGCGCCTTCAATTAATAGTATTTCCATGTGTTGTTTCCCCCTCAGATTTATGATCTGGAATACCATGATGGGTACATCTATATTAAGTATTCCCTGGGGAATAAAGCAGGTATGGCAATTGTGTGTATGTGTGTGTGTGTGAGGAGCAAAACATATTTGCATGATAAATCAACATCAGAATTTGCTTAAATATTTGATTTTAAAATTTCATTTTTTAAAACAGGCAGGGTTTACCACTGGAATCATTATTATTCTGCTAATGGGCATATTGACGCTTTACTGCTGCTACAGAGTTGTGAAATCAAGGACAATGATACGTGAGTATGTGTTCCAGTTAAACATGGAGTTCTGCTATATAAAATTCTCTATTTGTATGTTTGTGTACACTTAAAAATGCAAAAGCATGTTCCAAAGCAAGGCTAGTCAAATTGCATGCACTCCGGTCTGCTTGATTTGGTGTTTTTGTGAACTAAAAAGAAAATCCAGCCAAAAAGGTTAGCTTCATGTTGAGTGGTATTTTTACATTAAAATATGGCACAGGTTTTGTCCCTCAAAGTACAAAACTGAAGAAGGCATCCCATTTTTAATTTTGGGAATATTATGCAAAATTACATTGGTTGCACTAAGCTGCCTGTCCCTGATTGTTGCATTCTTGTTGAAACCCATCAAATTAAGAAATTGTTTGAAACAGCACTTGTTTGAAAGTGCACCTGGAATTTTATTAGTAGCCTGATCAGCTCAAAATCTACTATCGTTCAACACATACTGTGTGTAATATCTCCTTGTTCCAAAAGCAAACAGTGAACATTTTGCTATAAACGTCATTGAGTAATGTCCAAAATAAAGGAGGCATTAAGTAATATGTCAAGGCAGGCAATTTTGGTGGTTCTGTGAGCTAATTCTCAGAACCCAATATAGACCACAATTTGTCAGCAAGCTGCCCCACATAATACGAGTGCGTGCTAATAAAAATTATTTAGAACACGTGCTTGTTTTCAAGGTTTTTGTGGGTCTTGCCACCCAGTTTTGGAAGTTACCATATATCCTTGAGTATAAGTAGAGTTTTATAAGATGTTTATTATTTTACTCTGTTATTATTATTTTTATTACATTTACTATTTAAACTATTTATTATTATTACATTTACATTATTTTATTCTCTTATTTTATTACAGTTATTATTTACTCTATTTATTATTATTATTGCATTTATTATTTTGCTCTATTTTTATTATTACATTTATTATTTCACTCTATTAATGTTAATTATTATATTCCCATTATTTTACTCTATTATTATTTATTTATTTATTTATTTATTTTGCTCTTATTATTGGTAGGATATGTAAGCATATTTACATTGAAGAAGGTTATTTATTATTTATTTATTTACGATATTTATAGCCCGCCTTTCTCAGCCTTATGGCGACTCAAGGCAGGTTACGGGTTGGCACAATTTGATGCCACACATCCATAAAATTGCAATTAAAAACATAATATAAAAACATATATAAAACCATTAAAACATCTAATCATCGGTGTCATCTTCTTAAAAGTGTATCCAGTAACGTCGTTTAGCCATTCCATGTTCATCAGTTCATAGTTCCATGTTATCTATTCCGCTGCATTCTCAAAAGCTTGCTCAAAGAGCAAAGTTTTTACCCTTTTTTGGAAAGTCAGGAAGGAGGGGGACAATCTAATATAATTAGAATAATGTTATAATCAGAGTTGGACAGTCTTATCTTAAATTAGTTTTATGAAATATTTAAAAAATTAAACCTACTGATCCCTCAAATAATGTAATTTTATTGGTATTTTTGTTCTTATTTTGAAATTCACCGGTAGTTGCTACATTTCCCACCCTCAGGTTATACTTGAGTCAATCTGTTTTCCCAGTTTTTTGTGGTAAAATTAGGTGCCTTGTCTTATATTTGGGTTGGCTTATACTCGAGTATATGTGTGTAGCTGCAATCACACATTTAAAACTAATGTTCCCTGCACTGAAAAAAATAAAAATAAAGTAGCGTTTTAGCTAAATCTCTATATCATGGTTTAGAATGGATTTGGAACAGCAAAAATATAGGTCTCTAAATTCAGGTTCTGTCCCAGATTAACTGTCCAAACTTATCTCCTGCTATGAACCATCACAAAGCTTAAGATCATCAGGAGAGGCCCTGCTCTCGATCCCAACACTCTCGCAAACGCGGTTGGTGGGGACGAGAGACAGGGCCTTGGCAGTGGCACCCCGTCTGTTGAACTCTCTCCCTAAGGATATCAGGTTGGCCACCTCCCTCCTGTCCTTTAGAAAACAACTGGGGCCAGGCGTTCGATTAGAGGCCAGCGGCAGTAGGAAAAGGAAATTTGGATTTTTGCGACATGGATTCGCCTGGCTCGGCTTGGTTTTACTGGCACGTTAATCTATTAATTTATTAAATTTTATTGATGATGTACAATGTTTTAAATTTATTTTATTGTAAGTTGTAGTTTTTATGGTATTTATGTTGTTAGCATCCTCTGATGCTCATGTGAGGCTGCACTGAGTCCCCCTTGTGGGATAGAAATATATGAAGTAAATAAATAAATTGTGAAAATTGTTACAAGTCTTTATGTCCCAATGTCTGTCTTGTAGATCTAGTTCTGGGAGACTGCTGCAATTAAACATGATTTTGAAACATTAAAATATTGTGTCTAGGTGAGGGTTAGTTTTAAATCTTGCTGAAGGAAATAGGACTAAATTATATAGAATTCAAATTTAAGCTCTACATAGACATCACCACTATGTTCATGGAAGTTACTTGAACTATTTATTACTTTAATTTATGGAAAATCCGTAGTTATTCCTTTAATACCCCACAGCTTTTACTCTATTGTTGGTATATAGGGAATCAATTTTATTAGTCTTTCTTTAATCTTAATGTTTAATGCTGATCTGACTTTAGAAGACCTAATGCTCACTGCAACTAGCAAAGGATTAGATTAATGTGCCTTGGTATTAACCTTTATCTTATGAATGTCCCTAAAACTTTTGTGTTTTCAGCCTCAATAGATACCTCAACTTGGGAATTCCCAGATGTTTGCAAGTATTATTTTGGATCTTTTGGACAATGGTCTAGTCTTTTATTTTCACTGGTGTCTCTTATTGGAGCCATGGTGGTTTACTGGGTGCTCATGTCCAATTTCCTTTTCAACACGGGAAAGTTTATTTATAGTAAGTGCATTTTTTTTCTTACCTCATCTCATGAATGCTTCTGTTAGAAATCATTTCACTGCTCATCCATTATACTCTCCAGAGCAAAACTGCCTGCTGTTTACCTTATTTATATTGTTCACGTGAGATGTATTTAGCTTGAGAGTTTCCACAGCTTCAGAGTTTAGTTTCAGTTCCTCTTTGAGGGAAAACCTTGGCTAACCCTAAGGTTTCAATAGCAGTTTGATAATAACTGATCCTTCCCTTGCTGATTTTGAAAGAAGCAAAATGCCGAATGTAAAGGAAGCAGTATTTTCTTGGCGTTAAACTGAAAACATTATTTAATTATGGATCTTTGGGCTATCAGTTCTCCATTCTCTGACAACTGGAATGGCTTTTGAAGACTAATTGAAAACTGCAGTTAATTCAGAATGCCGCTCATAGATTACTTACTAGGACTGGGTGAACTGATCCTATAACAACTTTTCAGCAGCCTATTCCATTTCTAGTCCCAAATTAAGGCATTGAAAAATGTTAAACTTTAAAACGCTTTAAGGTTTAGGATTAGCCAGTAGAGTTGTGCGCAGAATTCATTCCTGCCTTTTCTACCATTTCTTTTGTGTCTTCCATTTCTTCGGGAACACGAAATGGGAAGTCTCCTCCTCACACAAAAATCTCCTCGACATGAAAGCCTACTTTCGTCTGCAGCTGAACTTGCTTCCTGGCTTTGGAAAGAGAATATGTGTGTGGTGGGGCATGCGGGCAGGCCCGCTGCATGCCTATAGCTGAGCGCCACTTACTCTAGAGTAAGAGGTGCTTGACTGCAGGCACTGGCAGGCCCATGTGCTTTCCAGGCCTGCCTGCACACCATGCCACACACCCACTCTCTTTCCAAAGAGAGTGCGTGTGTGGTATGGCATACAGGCAGTGTCTACAGCTGAGCGCCTCTTATTCTAGAGTAGAAATAGCAGGTGCCAGATAAGAAGAACGGAAGTGCATGCTGGGAAGGGGAGCCAGTGGGGGGGGGGGTCCCCCCCCCCAAGGTCCGATTTTTGGACCCCAAACTGAAAACAAATATCTACTGATTTTGGAATACTCCCAAAAAACGGATTGGGGCCCCCAACAAAAGCTGGGACATGAAACGGGGCAAGGTTTGCCCTGAAAGCACAACCCTAATAGGCAGTACCTGCCCAACATCAATGGAATGCCTCCTATAATTGCCTCTTTCCTCTGAAGAGATGGAAAGAAAGTTGTCCTGTTAAGCCCTGCTGAGGAATGTAATACTCAGACATATTCAGTGCATATCCTTTGTCCATTCTGCACCAAGTAACCGCTTTGAGTCCCCCCAGGGGTGAGAAAGGCGGTATATAAATACTGTAAATAAATAAAGTAAAGCTTTTTCCAGATGCATTTTTAATTCTATTTATTATTTTATCTTGCTTTTACACTTTTGAGTCTTTGGTTTGTTAACTTACTTCATTTGTTTTATTCCTTTTATATTCTGTCTAGGATGTATAACTGAAGGGTAGCAATACACAAACATATGAATAAACCGGTAACACATTTTCTGCTTAGTAGGAGGACTCCTATAAAACACATACTCAGCACTGAGAAGTCTGTTAATCAAATAATAATATAATTAATTATTAAAGGAATGTTTACATTTCATCATGGTCATGACATTTTGATAAACTATTACATTGATCTAAATAATCTGGTGCGAGGGTAGTTTTTGCCCTAATGCTGGAAATATTTACTTGGGATAAATGCTCAACTGGGTTACAACAACTCCAAATAGGTGCAATGAGCTTTAAATACCTCTTAAGTGGCCCATGTTGCTCCCTTATTGCAGTAATGAGAGAGTTTTGTTACTATGTTCTTGTGGGTTTTTTCGGGCTATAGAGCCATGTTCTAGAGGCATTTCTCCTGACGTTTCGCCTGCATCTATGGCAAGCATCCTCAGAGGTTGAGAAGGTTGAGAGTTTTGTTAGTTTGCGGTATTTCTCCAGCAGATGGCAATGCAGTGCACATTAGAGGGAAAGAACAGCATAATTCCTGTAATCAAATAAGCATTTGGTCTTCTCTTTAGACCAGTGGTTCGCAACCTGTGGGGACCCACAAGTTGAGAACCACTGTTCTAGAGTGTTAATGAACTATGGCAAACTCAGTCCTGTGTCTTGTGGATAAGCTGGACCGAGCTCCATGATAGGAGTGGGAGCCCAGCAAACTAAAGCATGGCAAGTTGGGAATAGTCAATGCTGAACATGTTCCAGATTTGGGCTGTTGTGTAGAACAAAACTTTGAGGTTATTCTTTCTATTGTTTCTCTGGAAGGAGCAGCACTCCCAAATTGACATGGCCATGTATCCAAAGTATAATAAATGCAAAATAAAAAGACAGAGTGTTAAATGTTTATTATTTTAAGCTTACAACCCATTAAGGCTAGTTTGCTACTAGCTGATCTTTCCTTCCCTGGTTTTGGAAGACACAAATATTTCAACAAAGAGAAAGCAATAGCTGCTTGTAGTCACAACAGTTGCACTGATAACTGAGACAAAACCATCTCTGTTTAAATTTTGGTTGAAAATGAAGTATTTTAAAACACAGTCTAACCTCATTTATCTATAGTCTGGCAACTTCCATGATAGGCTTCTTTAATGGGCCATTCCTCAACTTCCTTTAAAGATTCTTGGAAAAATGCAGTTACTCCAGAATATGGTTTTTAGATAGCTAACTAGATAGGCATAAATGAAGAAATATTGTGTATAGTAAAGGCAGCATAAAACCTGACATCAGGTAGCGGCTTCTACGTGTCACCCTCAATATATGTTGTTAGCCTTGGATCATGTATTGGGAGAAAAGTGGCCAATATACCTAACTTAAAAAGCAAAGAATTGTTTCAAAAGGTACTTTTGGAGAGGTGAGCTGCCAGGATCTGGTGTTCCTAATACATTTTTGTCGTTTCTTTCAGATTATGTTCATGATATTAACATAACAGATATTGTTCCTGGAACAAATGGGAGCAATCGAGGTAAGCATTCTGGTTTTTCATCATCCAAATGTTCTCACACTGTACAATGTACTTGGGACCAGAAGTATTTTCAATTTTGGATTTATTTCAGATTTTGAAATATCATTACAATATTTGCATATACATACACCATGAGAACCCAAGTCTAAAGGTGACATTCATTTTTGTTTTATATATGCAATATACAAATAACCTCAAGGTAATTTTACACAATATATTTAATTATTTTATTCACGAAACAAAATTTGTATACATTGAACCATCAGGAAACAAAGGGGTCACAGTCTTATCCACCTATGTGGACAATTCTGGGTTTTGGAATAATTCAGATTTGGGAATTCCAGGATCAAAAGAAATGGGACACAAAAATATGGTATACATATTTACTGGACTACCTCCTCCAGAACTACATTAGTGAAAGGAAAAGTTACTATAGGATGGACCAAATCGGAAAGCCATGGGAGGCAAAATGGAAAGGCTTAATTTACAGAATAAAGGGGAGAGACAAATATAAGGGATTAAATAAGATTATCCTCATGATCGAACAGTCAGCCGTAATCAGTAGAGCAAAATTTGTAAACTGTTCCTGGGGAGGGAGGGAGAAAGAGGAGAAATGATATAAACATGTGTTATTAAGGGGAAAATGTTTTGAATGTTTGTATAATTTTGTGTAACACCATTCACAATAATTTTGAAAATAAATGAGGCAAAAAAACCCAACAAAAATGGGGAATTCCAGATAAGGCATGCTCAGACTGCGTTGTTTTCTTCGGTAATTATAATATCGCTGAGTTGATGCTATGCCATTTTTAAGAATGTGATTTTTTTAAAGTTTATAAAGACATAACTCGATAAAAAGGATAAGGTATCTCTGAGACCAATTAAAGAAGCAGAAAAATCCAGATAAATTGTCTCCAGAGAAATCATATTTCTAGCACTCAGCAACAATAGCCTTTATTACAGTGTCACATTGTGTGTGCGCGTGTGTGTGTATATATAAGCCCAATTGTTATCCTAAAAGTTGGAAATACAAAATATAATTTGCTAAATATATTAGATATTACACAATCACATGGTATTAAAAACAGAATTCAGTAGTTGTTTTTGCACAGAAAGATGTGGTGAAAAGAAAAATTATCACAAAAGACATGGCTCAGTATTTAAGAATCATATTGAAAGCCGTTTTGATTTTGACTAATGGCTTACTCTTACATATGTTAAATATAAACTTAATTAATGCCAGTTTGCATCAGGTTTCATGGGGGGAATCAACTATTTGTCTGCAATCTTCCATTCTCTGCACAGAAGAATCCCGTGTACATTTCAGAAGTACTGTTGATTTTCTCTCAAACACTACTGGTATACAGACAATGGAGAACAAACAGACTGGCAAAAATAATCCTGATGACTCAGTCGCGTTCATTAGCTTTTCAGAAACATGACCACATGCTCCATGAAGCTCTGTGTTTAAGGGCATTGTGGATGGCCTGGAACAATGCCAGTATGGGATGAAAGAAAATTCAGAAGAAAGTTCCACAGAATTACATAGTTAGATCACAGATTGTGCATAAAACATGCTTGTTTATGGCTGACAGCTGCTTGCATCTGACCTCCAAACTGGTAACTTTGTACTATGGATGGTGAGCTGTGGCTAACACTGCTTTAGAAAAAATATTAATTTGCAATATTTCCGTTTTGCCCACATCATAACATATCAGGGTTGCTTCCAGTAAAATCCTTTAGTACAATGTCTAGTGTAAGACAGTGGTTCCCAAACTTTGGCTCTCCAGCTGTTTTGGACTTTAGCTCCCAGAATTTTGGGTTGGTGACTGGGGCTTCATATTGTCTTCTGATTCAAGGAATAAACCAATCCTCCCTCTGAAATATAGCCTACAGCAGGTAGGCTCTTTTCTCAGACCCTCCTCTCTCTCATTCTCCTATCCTTCCTTCTCTCTTTCCTCTCTCCCTCCCTCCCTCCCTCCCTTCCCTCCCTCCCTCCCTTCCCTCCCTCCTTCCCTTCCACCCTTTTGTCCTTCCTTCCCTCTTTCCTCCCTCCCTCCCCCTCTCTCTTTCCCCTCCCTCCCTTCCCTTTTGTCTTTCCTTCCTTCTCCCTCCCTTCACTCCCTCCATTTCCTTTCACCCTTCCATCCTTCCCTCCCTTCTCTTTTTCCTTCCTCCTTTCCTCCTAGGGGATGTTTACCTGGGAGAAGAGACAACTGAGAGGGAACATGAGAACCATGTTTCAAGATTTAAAAGGATGTCCCATTGAGGAGGAGGGTGAAAACTGACTTTCTACTGCTCTAGAGACCAGGGCACAAGGGAGTAATGGGTTCAAATAGCAGGGACTAAAAAGATTAGAAAGAGCTTCCTAGAGAATGGCTTAGGCTGCCTGGAAGTGTGGTGGAGTCTCCTTCTCTGGAGGCTTTTCTGCAGAGGCTTCTATCGGGAGTGCTTTGATTGTTTCTTCTTGCATGGCAGGGGGTTGGACTGGATGACCCTTGAGGGTCCCTTTCAGCTGTAGGATTCTATATCAGGAGTAGGCAATATAGGGTCTCATGGATTCACTTTTATTTATTTTATATTTATTTACAGTATTTATATTCTGCCCTTCTCATCCCACAGGGGACTCAGGGCAGATTACAATATACATATACATGGCAAACATTCAATGCCATAGACACACAACATATATAGACAGACACTCAGAGGCTATTTAACATTCCAGCTTCTGGCCACTAGGAGAGCTGTCGCTTCACCATCCGTTTGTGACACTGATGAAGTACTTTCCTTATTCTTTGCATACTTCCTGGAGATTTTTATGGCCTCGTAAATCAGTTAAATTAGCCTCCCCACGTAAGTGGTATCTAAATTTCCTACTTGACAGATGCAACTGTCTTTCGGGCTGCAAAGGTCAACAACAAGCTACACAATTTTTGGTCGAGAGGTCACTCCGACCCGGGCTGGCTTCGAACTCATGACCTTTCGGTCAGTAGTGATCTTAATGCAGCTGACTCCCAGCCAGCTGTGCCACAGTCCTGTTGCTTTTTCTCTCCCATCCACCATCTCATCCTGACCAAGACCAACCCTTTTGAAATCCAAACGTTTCCTGTCTTTCCTTGACTTTCTGCCTCCGAAAGAGAAGAGAAAGGGAGGGGGGGTGTGGTTGTATGCGGGGGGATTTAGGGAAAAGCCCCTTCCTCCTGGCCTGCCCACCCCAATCCAGCCTGCCATGCAGCTCGCAAGTTAGAAAGTTTGCCCATGCCTGGCCTACAGCATCTGGTCTTTGTTAGTGATCTCCCATCCAATTACTAACCAGAGGTGACACTGCTTAGTTTCCAAGATCAGGTGGGATCTGATGCTTTTAGGGTATTTAGGGGCTAGAGACAAAAGAACTCCCCTAATACAAATTTTATGATTCGATAAGAAAAACAAAATGCAAAGATACAGAATGGGGGACAATGCCTGGCTCGAGAGCAGTACGTGTGAAAAAGATCTTGGAGTCCTCGTGGACAACAAGTTAAACATGAGCCAACAATGTGATGTGGTGGCAAAAAAAAGCCAATGGGATTTTGGCCTGCATCAATAGGAGCATAGTGTCTAAATCTAGGGAAGTCATGCTACCCATGCTCTATTCTGCCTTGGTTAGACCACACCTGGAATATTGTGTCCAATTCTGGGCACCACAATTCAAGAGACATATTGACAAGCTGGAATGTGTCCAGAGGAGGGTGACTAAAATGATCAAGGGTCTGGAGAACAAGCCCTATGAGGAGCGGCTTAAAGAGCTGGGCATGTTTAGCCTGGAGAAGAGAAGGCTGAGAGGAGATATGATAGCCATGTATAAATATGTGAGAGGAAGTCACGGAGGAGGGAGCAAGCTTGTTTTCTGCTTCCCTGGAGACTAGGACGCGGAACAATGGCTTCAAACTACAAGAAAGGAGATTCCATCTGAACATGAGGAAGAACTTCCTGACTGTGAGAACCGTTCAGCAGTGGAACTCTCTGCCCCAGAGTGTGGGGGAAGCTCCTTCTTTGGAAGCTTTTAAGCAGAGGCTGGATGGCAGGGGGTTTGACTGGATGGCTCATGAGGTCTCTTCCAACTCTTTGATTCTATGATTCTATGAGAGTAGCATGTGACTACTATAACCATGTGTGTATGTTCATTATGTGAATCCAACTCTGTTAGTAAATATGAGCTAGTACTGCCTTCTAATTAGGAACTGGCTTACTCATTGCAGACAAGTGGGCAGCCTCTTGTCTCCAGGCAATGAGATACAAAGCCTCCAAACAAGACGCTGAACACATCCAGAAATTGTGCGACTAGATGCCTTCATAACAGTGACACACTTTTAAAAAAGGAGACAGCCCTTTTGCTGCTGTCTTGCTTCTCTCTCCGTGAAAGGCAGGAAAAGAACAAGCATGCAGAACAAAACGTTCAACTGTGTTTCCTAGATGATAATTCTTTTGTGTTGCTCTGTCTGTTGCCTTGGCAGGGGCAAGGAGAATACTCACACAGTGGGTGGTGATGTGGTGTGCGTTGGAGGCAAGGATGGTGATAAGTAGGGGAATGATTGTTGCCTTACAATACTTTTCTGTGCGAGTGACCTTCTTTGTAAATTGAAACCGTTCAGAAAACTGCCAAGACATTAAAAAACATGAAGCTAGAACCCACACCATTCCAACCCCTAAGTCATCTTGTTGCTTCAGCCACAGTCGAGCTCTTAGTAATCTCAATGTATGCCCTGATTTTGAACACACAGTCAGAAATATTAAAAATTAACTGGGTATTTTTTATTACAAAAGTGTGAATCAAGCACTAAAAGAGTTAGTAGGCCAAAGCCTGTTAGAGTCAGTGGGCCAAAATTACTGTTATCCTGAGGAGAGTGAGTAGGCTGAAGCCTCTTAGTGGGCCACAGGTACTGTCGTCCTAAGGAGTGTGAGATAAACCTCTGTGTGAGAGAGGTCTCGTGTGAGAAAACTCCAGTATGAAGGCTGCTGTGTGTAAAGCTACTGATTACTTGTGTTATGGAAACCTAGTTCTTGTAAATAGTGCAACCATGTGTTATGAACCCAAGAGATTCCTGTTCTTTTGTGCAGAGTGTTCAAGGAATAGCAAGGCAGTTTAGACTAATGAGACACTTTAGGGACCAAATTTGGTTTTAACACTATTCATGTAACATTTATTGAAATACAATCACCACAGAATCATCACCGGTGGCGCAGTGGGTTAAACCCCTGTGCCGACAGGTCGCAGGTTTGAATCCGGGGAAAGGCGGATGAGCTCCCTCTATCAGCTCCAGCTCCTCATGCGGGGACATGAGAGAAGCCTCCCACAAGGATGATAAAAACATCAAATCATCCGGGCGTCCCCTGGGCAACGTCTATGCAGACGGCCAATTCTCTCACACCAGAAGCGACTTGCAGTTTCTCAAGTCGCTCCTGACATGACCAAAAAAAACCCCTCACAGAATCATATGAAGATTATTTTACAAGAAAAGCCTCCCATGGAAGAGATAACATTGGTCTGTGTGTTATTTTTTATCAATTTGGGCTACTGGTGCTGGGTCACGCTGCTGCTGCTAAGTTACTCTGCTATACATTTATGAGGAGGGTCTTTTGTTAAGAAGCCAACTCAATCCTTATTTCTTGCTGGAACTAAATCCCCCTTTTTTGTTTCCCTTTTTCCCCATTTTTACAGTAATATGTCCAAATGATGCTGGCCAGGAAATTCCAGGAAACAGAACTTCTCTCCTTCTTTCTACCGGTGATGCAGGATTTGAGGAATTTGAAGAGTGGTGGAGCAAATCGAAAACAGTCCCATTTTACCTGATTATCATTCTTCTATTATTGAATTTTAAGTCTCCATCTTTCTTTGCCAAATTTAACATCTTAGGTATGAAACAGTGTTCCTGGAGACTATATGTGTAATGTGTTTCGAAAAGTGTATAGCCCTTTTTTGAAATGTTTTTCCCTTGGAAATCTTGTCTTAACTTTTTCATTACTATACAGATCCTTTTTAATATTTCAATTAAACTGGGGGAGGATGAGCAGAGGACAAATTATGTATTGCATAAAAGGTCTCCACTAGATGATCTAATAACTTTCATGAAGTTTCAAAGCTTATCAATGTGGGAGTTGGGACATTTTGTCTAGGGATTCTTGGAACTGTAGTAAAAAATGTTTTTTTTCAAGGTCTTCAGTTTTCTCTCTATGAAGTATCCTGTCAAATGATTGTTGTAGAAAAAACTGCAGAACAATCAAGATAGTGCTCACATAATTTTCTCAGCTGCTTTGTCCACCATCTTGGGTTTCTTCTCTCTCTCTTTTTTTTTTTGTTCCTGATCATTTATAATATAAAGCAGGAATGGAGAATGTTTGTGCCCTTCCAGATGTTGTTGGAATCTAGCTGCTCTCGTCTCTTCAGAGTTGACTATCAAATAACATCTGGAAGGCTCAATATTCCAACTCTGTGCTTGTCCCTTTATAAGCTACCCCGAGTCCATTCAGGGAGATGGAGTATAAAAATAAAGTTATGATTATTATTAAGTCCTGGATAAAAGGTAACTTCATAGCAAGAGCAGTTATTTCCATATTTGATATACACGTGGAAAAGAAAAAGCATTAAAAAGTAGAAGAAAGAAGAGGGAATGGAAAAACTGATAAATACTTATCTGGTTTGCTGTGAGTTTTCCAGACTATATAGAATCATAGAATCAAAGAGTTGGAAGAGACCTCATGGGCCATCCAGTCCAGCCCCCTGCCAAGACGCAGGAATATTGCATTCAAATCACCCCTGACAGATGGCCATCCAGCTTCTGTTTAAAAGCTTCCAAAGAAGGAGCCTCCACCACACTCCGGGGCAGAGAGTTCCACTGCTGAACGGCTCTCACAGTCAGGAAGTTCTTCCTAATGTTCAGATGGAATCTCCTCTCTTGTAGTTTGAAGCCATTGTTCCGCGTCCTAGTCTCCAAGGAAGCAGAAAACAAGCTTGCTCCCTCCTCCCTGTGGCTTCCTCTCACATATTTATACATGGCTATCATATCTCCTCTCAGCCTTCTCTTCTTCAGGCTAAACATGCCCAGTTCCCCAAGCCGCTCCTCATAGGGCTTGTTCTCCAGACCCTTGATCATTTTAGTCGCCCTCCTCTGGACACATTCCAGCTTGTCAATATCTCTCTTGAACTGTGGTGCCCAGAATTGGACACAATATTCCAGATGTGGTCTAACTAAAGCAGAATAGAGGGGTAGCATTACTTCCTTAGATCTAGACACTATGCTCCTATTGATGCAGGCCAAAATCCCATTGGCTTTTTTTGCCGCCACATCACATTGTTGGCTCATGTTTAACTTGTTGTCCACGAGGACTCCAAGATCTTTTTCACACGTACTGCTCTCGAGCCAGGCGTCCCCCATTCTGTATCTTTGCATTTCATTTTTTCTGCCAAAGTGGAGTATCTTGCATTTGTCACCGTTGAACTTCATTTTGTTAGTTTTGGCCCATCTCTCTAATCTGTCAAGATCGTTTTGAATTCTGCTCCTGTCCTCTGGACTATTGGCTATCCCTCCCAATTTGGTGTCGTCTGCAAACTTGATGATCATGCCTTCTAGCCCTTCATCTAAGTCATTAATAAAGATGTTGAACAGGACCGGGCCCAGGACGGAACCCTGCGGCACTCCACTTGTCACTTCTTTCCAAGATGAAGAGGAAGCATTAGTGAGCACTCTCTGTGTTCGTCCACTTAACCAATTACAGATCCACCTCACCGTAGTTTTGCCTAGCCCACATTGGACTAGTTTCCTTGCCAGAAGGTCATGGGGGACCTTGTCGAAGGCCTTACTGAAATCCAGGTACGCTACATCCACGGCATTCCCCGCATCTACCCAGCTTGTAGCTCTATCGAAGAAAGAGATCAGATTAGTCTGGCATGACTTGTTTTTGATAAATCCATGTTGACTATTAGCGATGACTGCATTTGTTTCTAAGTGTTTGCAGACCGCTTCCTTAACAATCTTTTCCAAAATCTTGCCCGGTATCGACGTGAGGCTGACTGGACGGTAGTTGTTTGGGTCATCCTTTTTTCCCTTCTTGAAGATTGGAACCACATTGGCCCTCCTCCAATCTGCTGGAACTTCTCCCATTCTCCAAGAACTCTCAAAGATGGTTGCCAATGGTTCCGAAATGACTTCCGCTAGTTCCTTCAATACTCTGGGGTGTAGTTGATCTGGCCCTGGGGACTTGAACTCATTAAGAGCGGCCAGGTATTCCTGGACGACTTCTTTCCCAATTTGGGGTTGGATGTCCTCCAATCCCTCATCCACTCCATCTTGCTGAGGTTGAAGACTCTCTTTTTGTGAGAAGACCGAGGCAAAGAAGGCATTAAGTAGTTCTGCCTTTTCCCTATCCCCTGTCAGCATTGCCCCATCTTCTCCGCGAAGAGGTCCTATCGCCTCCTTGTTTTTCCTTTTTCTACTGACATAAGAATAGAACATGGCCATGTTCTGGAATCATTCTCTCCTGAGATTTCACTCACATCTATGGCAGATATCTTCAGAGGTTGAGGGGGTCCTTCAACTTCTGAGGATGCCTGCCATAGATGTGGGCAAAACATCAGGAGAGAATGTATCTGGAACATGGCAATACAGCCCAGAAAACTCACAGCAACCCAGCATTTCAGGCAATGAAAGCCTTCGACAATACAATACTTATCTGCTTTCTCCAAGCTTGCAACAGCCACAGTATAGGTCACCTAGGAACCATAGAACAATTTCATTCTTCCTTATTATTTTATAAGTTTACTAGAGTAATGTTGCATTTTCCTTCTCTCTTTATTTTCAGGTACTGTTTCAGTCGTTTACCTCGTCATCCTTGTTACTGTAAAGGCGGCACACTTGGGATTTCATTTAGAATTTGACTGGTCTCAAACAAGTGAATATTTTGTGCCAGGTAAAACTTTATTTTATTAAGAGAGCAATCTTTCTAGAATGTTGTCTTTTTTGTTTTGTTATTTAATCAGACACTGGAACGGAATCTTAGTCTCTCCAGGATATTTTCCCTCCAAGGCAGGAGAAGTTGGAATTCCTCACATTTCCAACTTTTCTTTCTCTGGGAATCTTTCAGTTATCGTTTCATTCCCTAATGCCAATACTGGAAAAGGGGCATACTGGAGGCTGGAGGAGGAATGCTCTGGTTCTCTAATATACAAAACCTTTCCAGCCCCTTGTTGTCTTATCCTACAACTTAGAAAAAGTGTAGACATTACATTTTAATATCATCCTTCCCCAATTTCTTGACTGAAGGAAAAGTATCTGTTTTGAAAGAGGAAAAAGAGGAAAGAATAGCAAGCACAGCATCTTCTCTCCCTCAATCCTGCCCACAGGAGCATGGAAAGACTTGGGAAATGCTTGGGGCATTTCAGCCTAGTCAAAGGATTGCTCTGTTAGTGAGAAGCTTTGAAAGTGTCCTTCTGTTCTTTTGTCCTTTCTCTTTCTGTTCTCAGGCTACTCATTCAGGGATTTTGTTTTCAAAGCAATATGTAGACTGTCACTGCAGTGTTGGCAACTATCAATGACAAGGGAGTCATTTCAACCCTGAAACAGAACTCTTAAGCAGCTTGTGTAATCACTTTCATTAGAAGGAACCTTTTTAAAAAGATGCACATTCAGACATGAAGGATCTTTATGTATAAGGCTAACCTGCTATGCAAATGTATTTTGAATTAGGATTATTCATGCTTCCAATTCCGGGTTTACTAATTGAGCCTAAAGGTGGATAAAAGGGTAGTTATGGGATTAAATGGAAGTTACCTTTACTCCAAACTTTACACCATAGACTCAATTGACCTACCAGGGTCATGGTGTCATGATGCCAGGGCTCTGCCAGTACACAGGCAGAGGTGAACCAAAACAATCACCCAGCTTGTGTCAGACTGTTTCATTAAAGCAGCACTTACTGTCTGACTGTTTTCATTGTCCAAATATAAAACATAAAGATAGCACTCAGCCACAAAGTATAAAACAAAACTGGTAGCAAACGCCAATGCAGGTTCAGGAGAACACTGTAATCAAAAGGTTCAGTCCAGTAGTCAAACACTGAGAGTTCAATGATTAAAGTCCAAGGATCAAGAGTCTATACCGTTGTCAATAGCCAGTCCAGAGGTTCAGGGTTCCAAGAGTTCAGGAGACAGGTCAGGATACCGAAAATCCACAAACCTGGGGGGAAAACCAGCGGCATCCATAGCCAAATAGGATAAACACTTTTCTACTGAAGATCAGACTCCAGGCTAGCTCCTTATATCCAGTTAATCCCAGCTGCATCCTGTCTCTTGCATGTCTCCACCTTTAATTGCTTTTGCCTGTAAATTCTTACTTACAGATTACTCTGCCCTTCCATCACCAACAGCTAGGCCTAACACCACCAACTGTGGAACATGATACATGACACATAACTATGCTGGTCTGGAGGGGACTATGTGCCCCTGAACATGAACCAGTGAGAGTTGCCTGATGCTGGCAAGTAAGAAGGGCTACTTGTCTAGTAACAGTGGTAGCAAACTGGATGGCAAGATGGTGGTAATGGGTTTGTGGGGCCCTGGGTGAGACAACCTGTTGAGGATCCCTTTCTTTGTTGTTGAGCTTGTCTAAGTCCATTGACAGTGTTGATTGATGGATCTGTTAGATCTCTTAATGTTCAGAATGCTCTGTTGGGCACCAGGTATTCTGAAAATGCTGGCCATTCTAGGTCGGTGGCTTTAAACTTCAGAAAAGTAACTTTTCAAAATGCAGTCTAGATCAAACAGTTTGGAATGCAGCATCAGGGGAAAAACATTAAAAGGCACTAGGAAAGGCGGCAGCATAGGGTTCTGTGAATGGCGCAGGGCCATGGCAGCTCCACAAAGAGGTGAAACGTTGACTGTAGAGAAGAGCTTCTAACTGCCCTGTGAGAAAAGAGGGGGAATCTTTGCTTGCTTGCATGTCCTGACCTTTTTCCTCTCATGCCACCCCATCTATGCACATGCTTCAGTTCTCTAGCTAAATTCAGAAAAGTAATTTTTCAAAATGCAGTCTAAATCAAATAGTTTGGAATGCAGCATTAGGGGAAAAACATTAAACGACACTAGGAAAGGCAGCAGCTTAGGGTTCTTCGAACGGCACAGGGCCATGGCAGCTCCACAAAGAAGTGAAATGTTGACTGTGGAGAAGCGCTTCTAACTGCCCTGCGAGAAAAGAGGGGGAATCTTTGCTTCCTGACCTTTGTCCTCCCATGCCACTCCATCCATGCACATTCTTCAGTGCTTTAGCTAAATTCAAATACTAAAGGAGACGGAAAGTAGGATATGAGGCATATGTCCCACAAGATATGCTCTGGGGTCCACCCAATCTCTGTTTATTTGGTCTGCTGGCCAAGACAGAAGCGGCTTCAGCAGTTCCCTGATGGCTATAGAGCAGGCTGCAGCTGTTGAGGGAAAGAAACATTATCCCACAAATACATCATTCTAACTTTCATAATTGGAAAAATGCTTAACACTTTTACTTGTGTGGTCAGGAAGAAAAAAAGAACACTTAACATTTATTAGAGAGGGTTTTTTTTCCAACAGGGACTGTATTAATGCAGATAAAATTTGTCAAAGGAACCAGATTGCATGTTATCTGTGTTGCTTAGTTCATGGGGCCATTTATCGTTATACCAACACATCAGTTTCCTCATTGTGGTTTCAGTGACATGGAGGCAATGTTAAAATTCTCAAGAGTTCCATGTTACATACTTTGGGTCACCATCTTCACTAGGCTGTAAGCTTACAAGAACTGTTGTAAGACAGTAGCTTTTTTTTAAAAAAAATTCTCAGTTCAGACTAGTGAATGATCATGACAGCCCATACAATCTCAGCCTTGCATATTAAAACTGTTGGCAAAACCTACAGCATATTATTAAAGAACACAGAAATGCTGGACCACTCCAACAATCACCATGTCAGACTACACAGAGAAGCCATTGAAATCCACAAACATGTGGACAATTTCAACAGAAAGGAGGAAACCATGAAATTGAACAGGACAGTAAACAGGACAGTAAACAAAGAACAACACTCAGAACACAGGGGAATTCCAGTCAAGAAACAATCAGAGCTAGCTAATACCTACCAACAAAAGATTCCCCCAGGCAGGAAGCAACCAGGCTTTGAAGATGTAAGGCCATTCAATGCTAATCAAGGTGGCCATTTGCAACATTCACACTTGCCTCGAACAGACAAGGGTTCTTTCTCCCACTCTGGACATTCCACAGATATATAAACCCCATTTGTCTTAATTTCCAACAGACCTCACAACCTCTAAGGATGTCTGCCATAGATGCGGGTGAAATGTCAGGAAAGATTGCTTCTGGAACATGGCCATGTGGCCCGGAAAACTCACAGCAACCCAAATGTACAGTCTGTTTGTAATATGACCTATAGTAGGAGGATTTGATCTACAGAGGCACAGGGAACACTCGGCTCTCCAGATATTTATTTATTATTTACATTTATTTATTATATACATTTATACCCCACCCTTCTCACCCCTGAGGGCGGCCTCACAACAAGCACCTTATGATGCTATCGCCATCATAAACAATCAACAAATACATTAAAAAATTCATTAAAACAATAGATTAAACACGCCAGTTAAAGCCAAAATATATCATTTAATTGTATCTTCTACTGCTGGAATATGACACCATTGGCCTGCCATAGACGTGGGCAAAACGTCAGGCGAGAATGCTTCTGGAACATGGCCATACAACCCGGGAAACTAAAGTTAATGGAAGTTGCAGACTAACAACAACTGATGGGTTATGTGTTTCTCATACATGATCATAGTGTGTGAAATTCCCATATTTTCTGGTTGTTGCCCACTGTAGATGGAATTATGGGAGTTATAATTTAGCACATCTGGAAGGTACTAGGTTGGGAAAGCTGGAATCACCAGTAAGAAGGTAATTTGAAAGCTGTACTTGGAGATTTTGAAGTTCTGACATGTTGCATTTTCCATGAAATGACCTTTGAAATGATAAAGAAAAACAGAGAACAGTAAAAGTGACCCTGGATTTTAGTCCCACATGCAATGACGTTTACATTATTTCTATAAAGTTGGCAAAGCCCAGTATAGTTTTTTATTCTTCTTTTGGAGATTTTATAGTCTCTTGATGAATTTCATAAACTTAAGGTTATTTTGATTAAACAGGAAAAAAAGCATTGCTGTTTACTGTAACCTAAAGCACATGTCATTCTGAGGAATTTGTTAGGCGCTCACACCAAGATTCAAGACTTGTAGTTCATAAAACATTTCCTCTGTTCTCTTAACCACTATATTAGTGTAAATAACAGTGCTAAAAAGGTTTCCTTGTCAATTATTGATTTTATGGTAAACATTTTGCTTCCAAATGATGAAGCGGTGTGTTATTTTAACTTTGGTTGGGTAGCAGGGGATGTTGCAAACTTTGGGGTTATCCATTTTTTTTGAGAGCCTTAACGGACATGCATTCTTCTTTATTGCTCTTGGGAAAGATCCAAACAGAAAGGCTTTCTTGAAAATGGAGTGAACACTCTAGCAAATTACTGGCCCAGGCCATAGTCTGCTGGCACCTTAGCCGTATCAGTATGTGCAGCAAGTATATTCTTATGTGACAGCGTGCCAATGTAATGTTTACACGGGCAATCATTTCACATGTTGCTGTCCATTACATCCATTCTCTGTGCTTCTTTGGCTTGACCTAACTCGCCAGGCGGAGCTGTTCCACAACAGGCCTCCACATGGCCTTCGTCAGAAACACTGCGCAGATTTTTACTGTTTACTGGCACACTTAATCTGCCAATGTTTATAGTCTGCACGGTTATCCAAACAGAGCAGAGGAAAAAGAGGGTGGTAGAGAATTAGGCGGCTTTGATGAATTGTTTGTGAATTTGAACAGATGTCGTCCAACGGCATCTGGGTGAATCCAGATTTTAACTTTAATCAGACCAGACCCAAATGCTAAAAGTTCAGCTCTGGGCTCTGGGTAGGCAATGCATTTGCCATCTTAAATTCAGATGTATTGAAGGACTCAGGTGAGCACACATGTCTTGATCAGTACACCATAATAATAATAATTATCATCATCATCATCATCATCATCATCATCATCAGCGGATGACCCAAAATGCAGACTGTGCAAGGAAGCTGATAAAACCATTGATCATATTTATTTATTTATTTATTTGATGCACTTATTAACCGCCATTCTCAGCCCATAAGGGCGACTCATGGCGGTGTACAGTACACATAAAAGACAATTACAAAAAAGCCAGTTTCAACAACATATAAACTATACAACAATTACAGACTACACTAAAAATCCGCTTCGTCTCTTAGTGGAATCATAGCCAGTCTCATATTCCTTGTTCCATTCCAGTTCTCATTACCGTATTGTTTAGCACTTAATTAAATGCCCTCTCGAACAGCCATGTCTTAAGGCTTTTTCGAAAGGACATGAGGGAAGGCGCCTGTCTGATGTGTGCAGGGAGAGTGTTCCACAGCCGGGGGGCCACCACCGAGAAGGCCCTCTCCCTCGTCCCCGCCAGCCGTGCCTGTGAGGCAGGCGGGATCGAGAGAAGGGCCTCCCCAGACGATCTCAAGGTCCTCGTGGGCTCGTAGGCCAAGATGCGGTCGGAAAGGTATTTTGGGCCGGAACCGTTTAGGGCTTTGTAGGCCAGAACCAGCACCTTGAATTGGGTCCGGTAGCAAATCCTCAGCTGTTGCAAGAAAATCGCACAGACGGACTACAAACAAAGACACAACTCTGTGACCCAGATGATTCACTGGAACTTATGTCACAAGTACTACCTGCCAGCAGTAAAGAATTAGTGGGATCATAAACCTGCCATGGTCGTGGAAAATGAACATGCAAAAATACTGAGGGACTTTCGAATACTTATCTGGCAGGGGAGACACCATGATCACAATACACCAGACATCACAATTGTGGAAAAGAAAAAAGTCTGGATTATTGATGTCGCTATTCCAGGTAAAGAGTAGAGACATCAGACTGGCAACAAAGATCCGCCTAGTCCAAGCCATGGTATTCCCTGTAGTAACCTACGGATGTGAGAGCTGGACCTTAGGGAAGGCTGAGCGAAGGAAGATAGATGCTTTTGAGCTGTGGTGCTGGAGGAAAGTGCTGAGAGTGCCTTGGACTGCGAGAAGATCCAACCAGTCCATCCTCCAGGAAATAAAGCCCGGCTGCTCACTGGAAGGAAGGATACTAGAGACAAAGTTGAAGTACTTTGGCCACATCATGAGGAGACAGCAAAGCCTAGAGAAGACAATTATGCTGGGGAAAGTGGAAGGCAAAAGGAAGAGGGGCCGACCAAAGGCAAGATGGATGGGTGGCATCCTTGAAGTGACTGGACTGACCTTGAAGGAGCTGGGGGTGGTGACGGCCGACAGGGAGCTCTGGCGTGGGCTGGTCCATGAGGTCACGAAGAGTCGGAGACGACTAAAAGAATGAACAATTCCAGGTGACAGTCGCATTGAGGAAAAACAACAGGAAAAACTCAGCCGCTATTAAGACCTCAAAATCGAACTGCAAAGACTCTGACATAAACCAATACAGGTGGTCCCAGTGGTTATTGGCGCACTGGGTGCCGTGCCAAAAGATCTCAGCCAGAATTTGGAAACAATAAACATTGACAAAATCACGATCTGTCAACTGCAGAAGGCCACCTTACTTGGATCTTCGTGCATCATTCGAAGATACATTACACAGTCCTAGACACTTGGGAAGTGTTCGACTTGTGATTTTTTGATATGAAATCCAGCATATAGATCTTGTTTGCTGTGACATACTGTGCTTTTGTGTAAATAATAATAATAATAATAATAATAACAACAACAATAATAATATATTTATATACCGCCCTCTCACTCCCTGAAGGGACTCAGGGTGGTTTACACACAAAAAGGTAAACATTCAATGCCTCAAAATAAGTACAACTCCATCAAAAATAAATACAGAATAGTGTATTATAACACTATAAACTTATAGTGTAAATGTATAATAAAAGAATTAAGCATTGAACTGAAAAACAAAGTCTAAGCCATCCATTAGGACATAATAAAGATTAGGACATATACCCTAAGCAGCAATTAAAATTCATTACATTAAAATGGCTAACATAGGTGTTCATTTAGAATATATCGTAGCAGCCATATAGTACAAATGAATTAAAGTGTCCAAGTCGTCCTTTCCATATGCTAAAGGGGATAAGTGTGTTTTCAAAAGTTTCTTAATGGAGAGGAAGGTGGGGGTTGTTTCTTTAGGCAGGGAGTTCCAGAGACAGGGAGCGATGACAGAGAAGGCCCCCTCTCTCGTTCCCACGAGCCATACTTGAGACGAGTGTGGGACTGAGAGCAGGGCCTCCTCCACAGACTGCAGTGCATGAGATGGCCTATATGGGAAGATGCGATTGGACAAATAGCCAGGACTCAAATCGTTTAGGTGTTTTTAGGTAACAACCTGCACCTTGTATTTGGAAATACTCGGAAAATCAACTTTTGGAGGATTTTAAGACTTGCCATTCTATTCACTTGAAAACAAATTTTGTTAAACTCGGTGAGCCTTGCTTCTGAGTCAATTTGTATACATTTGCATTCTAAGGCCATTAGAAGGTTTGCATCTTTCATCCATCATTTTTTCTTCTTTTTTACCAGTTGATGCTAACTGAAAGGCCCTTCATGTGGCCAAGTCATTCATATTACTCATAGTCACATTAGACAACTTGTGGTAGGCATGTCCTACATACCAGTGCAAATTGCATTATTTTGGGAAGATACTTCCCTTTAATAAAAACATACATCTTTAAAAACCTTCCGTGATTCATTAATCTTGCTTTACACCAGGTATGGGCAAACTCAGGCCCTGGGGCCAGATGTGGCCCCTTGGGCTCTTTTCTCAGGCCCTCCTCTCTCTCACCATCCTATCCTTCTTTTCTTCTGTCTTTCCTTCCTCCTTCCTTCACTCTTTCTTCTTCCCTTCCAGCCCTTTGTCCTTCCTTCTTCTCTTTCCTTCCTCCTTCCCTCCCTCCCTTCTTTACCTTCCTCATTCTCCCATCCTCCTTCCTTCACTTCCTCCTTTTCATCCTTCCTTCCCTCTCTGCTTCTTTCTCCTTCCTTCCTTTCCTTTCCTTTCCTTTTGTCTTTCTTTCCTTTGGCTTTCCTCTCTCCCCTCCTTCTTTCTCCCTCCCTCCCTTCCTTCTTTCCTTCCTTCCTTCCCTTTTGTCTTTCCTTCCTTTGGTCCGCCTTCCCTCCTCCTTTCTCCTTCCATCATTTTGTCCTTCCTTCCTTCTTTCCCCCCCCCCTCTTTTTCTCCTTCCTTCCTTCCCCTTTGTCTTCCTTCTCCTTCCTTCCCTCCCTCCCTCTTGTCTTTTTCTCCTTCTCTCTTTCCTCCCTCCTTCCCCCTCTCCCTTTCTCCTTCCACCCTTCACTTCCTTTCATCCTTTGTTCCTTCTCTCTTCCCTTCCTTCCCTTCCTTCCTTCCTTCCATCACTGGGAAGCCAGTCCTCCTATCAGGAGTGCTAGCATGCATCCCCCATTTAGAAAGTTTGCCCATGCCTGCTTTACACAGTGTAAAAAAATAATCTAATTTTTGATCATAAATACATTTTTGGAACAAAGTTCTAGATGAGTAGATGATATTTAATCCCAAATAAAAGGTGAGGAAGTAGATGAGATTTCCATCCAAGTAAAATACATTCAGTATCAACACATTGTCTTTGCATCCCAGTTTCTAAACTTTGAATCCAGAATTGGTGCAGTTTTGCAGAGAATTAAACAGTGCAGAACATAGTCTGTAATTGGTGGTTATAAAGCCATTGCAGATAATTCTTAGTTAGTACAGATCATTAAAGCGTACACGGACTAAACAAGACCCATTTTTCCATTGTCTGTTTGTTAGTAATCAAGAAGGAAAAAGAAAACCTCCAAAGCCAGTTACAAATACAACGTCCTAGAAACAGACATGTATTTTATTTTCTAAGACAACATCTTGAAGACATTTGCATTGATGTTGTTGACACTAATTTAGAAACTGGTATATTAATGTGAGCCCTTTTCGTGCAACTTCTATATAATGAGTTCTTTAACCTTTGATTACATTGACACAGTAGTAATACATTTGTTTTAATTTTTTAAAAAGTTAAAATGGCCCAGAGATCCCTAATGAAACTTCCAAATAACATATGAAAATAATATGAGCAGTTAATGTTGAATGGGAGGACAATTATTTAATCTTGTTGAAATTTAAGAATTTAAATAATAAGTCTTAAAATCAAAGTAACCAATTTGAAATAACACAGTGGTCTGAATCCCATTGACTAGCTCCAACTTGAGCAGACCTGTTGACTGGGAAGACAACATGTTGGGAGATCCCATTGATTTACTGGGTCTGCTTTAGTTAAGATTGCCAATATGATTTTCTCCCATTATTTCCACATTCTAATTAAAGCTAGCCATCTAGTAATGAGCTCCAGGACAATGTCTCATTGTATTTGAGCAAAAACAGCAACATAGCCACAGCTCCAGAACAATTATCTTCTGCCAACAACATCAAAGGTCAAAATAGGCTATTAGAAGACATTTCTTCCAATTTCCTTGTAATTTCCCAAAATTTATCATATCCCATCCTGAAGCTTTTAGCTCCCTCAGATCACTTAAATCAGTGGTTCCCAACCTGTGGTCTGTGGGCCACCAGTCGTCAGCAAGAACTAAAATATTGTCCACGGCCTCACTGTTATTACATCGTTGCAACAAAAGCTACTGGTCTCGCAAAACCCTCTAATAGTGGCAAGGCAACTGAGATGTTGGGAGGGGAGAGACTGACTACCCACGAAATGCTCACACCAACAAGCCTACTGCTCTCCCCCCCCCCCCCCCCGTTCCCTGTCATGCCTGGGGGGGGGGGGTTGGTTTCATTTTTAGGCCTATTCCTGGGGTTGTTTAGGGTGCTGGTTCAGAAAAATTGCATTGGATAGACCACTTCAGCCCTAGATTATTAAATATGGTTTTCTGTGGATGAGCAGATGGTGACTACTGGACAGCATATGCTCTGTCTGTATCAGAAACTAGAGCTGATATCGTATATTGGATGCAATTTTCTGGATAAGCACCCCAAATAACCAAACTGAATCTAAAGTTGACAAAAAAATGGATTCGTAACTCTTTTGGTACTAATGTTGGAGAGTGGTCCCTGGTCAAAGTGGTCCCTGGTCAAAAAAAGGTTGGGAACCGCTGAATTAAACAGAGATGTCAAAGTGAGGCTTTTGTGGGACACCGAACAAAAATCAGGATAGGTAAGGATGTTATGTTGCCAGGTTTATACATTTTTATTTTATTAACCTTGCCCTATGTATTGGAAGAATAATCTCTTAGATGTAAAACAATTGCATTAATATGGATTTTTACAAAACCTATCTCACTTTTCTATATTTTAAAACTTTATCTGAATTAGCACTTAATAACTTTCTACAGCCTATTGATGTGTAAAAATGTTTTTGATATGTTTCTAGCTAAGATTTCTGATCTCCAACTTTGTTCAGTTAATCAAGATGATGAAGCTTCTTCAGTCTGAAATCTCTTTGTGTATGTAGGCGTCTTCAAGTCATCTATTGACTTCATGTGACCCCATGAATTTCATAGGATTATTTTAGTAAGGAATATTCATAGACGGTTTGCTACTGCCTTCCTCTGAAATAGTGCTGCCTCTATAGTATCAACATAGAATGCAATATGCATGGATTACTACTGGTATATATTATAGTGGCGATGGAAGCTTCTTTAATAATAATGCTTCTGCTTTTGTTTCTCCAGAATTCAGACTTCGATTTCCTCAGCTTACAGGGGTGCTGACCCTGGCCTTCTTTATTCATAATTGTATCATTACATTGCTAAAGAATAACAAGAACCAGGAGAACAATGTAAGTATCAGCATGAGAAAGTATTATGTGCAGATATGAACCTCTCATATTTAAGCTGCCTTTTGAAACTAATGGTGACACAAACAAATATAAAAAGATTGATGTTCTTCCTTCTTTCCCCAAGATTGTGGCTCTCCAGATGTTTTGGACTTCATCTGCTGAAGTTGGAGTCCAAAACACCTGGAGGGCCGAATTTTGCCCATGCCTCCCCACCCTCTTCCTGGCTGCACTGCTTGTGTATATCCTATTTATTATCACTAGGGCAACTGTGGCCAGCTAGTTGATGATGTACTCCATTTCCCATCTACCCACCCATCCCATCCCAGCTAATGGTGTGAGTTAACAGGACAGTAATTCATCAGCCTTTGGAAGGCCATGAATTCTCTAGCCCTGCTATTCCTGTTGGCCTTGTGAATTGGTAGAAAGTCATTCGCAAAAATAAATTATGCATACTGCAGGTGTATCCTGTGAGGATCGAGTACTTAGTAACTATCTACATCCTACTAATTTGTAAAACTGATTACTTCAGTTTTACGGATGTTTAATGTCAGTGTAATGGCTGTGGGAACTTTTCTAGGGAAAGGGAGCAGGGCAGCCATAAACTATGTTTAAAACACCCTATATAACAAAAATTGAAAAAAATTCTGTGTCCGGTTTGAAAGTGTTATTTCCAACAATTGTGCGGTATTTACTTTGAAAATAGTTGTTCTTTGTCGTGTCGTCTGTGAAATGAGCACATATGGGTCTTCTTGTGCGCCTGCGCAAAAAATCGGAATATTCTAGAGTTTTACTAAGTTTTTAAACCAATTAGAAACCCCGCCCACCACCACCCCTCCCCCCCTGGCCGTATAAGAGGCCCCACGGCGTGGTTTCACTTTAGTTCCTTTTCCGCGCAACAGCAATATCTTCGGTCTATTCTTTCCTTCTTAAACATTGAAAATCCCCCCCACCTTCCCCCCCTTGAACTCCTTTCCACTCACCTTCATGGCCAAGCCTCTCCGGATCCGGAGATATCGCCTCCTCCTCTCCCTCCTTCCCAGCCCTCTCCCCCTCCCATCCTGATCAGCCTTGCCCCTTCGGTACCGCTGACCAATACTCCTGTGGATCCGCCTTCGCGCAGGGAGCGCTCCCCGCGGCCCCGTCGCTCCGCCTCCCCTGATGACTCTCGGAGCCCTTCTCCACCCCCGCAGAAGCGCATGCGCTCTCACTCGCCACGCCAACCTCTTCCTTATCCTTACCCTGAATACCCTTATCATCTCTACCCTCCCCCTCCCCCTCCATATCCTCCCTATCCCTTCTACTATCCCCCTCCAGACCACTATAGGGACCATGGGCTCACTGATCCCCAAAGATCTCTTTATCCCCAACCTCCACGTGTACCTCCCTCAGCCACTGCTACTCACCCACCCCCTCCACCACACCCCCGGGAAGAAGACCCTCCCATGGATGAAACCCCTCGCCCTCAGCTTGACTTTGAAACAATCGACTTAGAGTCCCATGATGGCACTCCTGCCCTCCCTGACCCCCAACCTGACACTGATTTCACTCCTCAACAACTCCAAGACTTTAAAAACTTTTCAGCCTTACTGATAAGACTCTCTAGAGCCCTTAACTTAGCTATTCCTGAACCCTCTGATACGGTTCAGGATCCTTGCTTTACTACCTCTGAACAACAACCTCCAGTGTCTACCTCCCTTCCCACCTTACCTTACCTCTTAAAAATCCTAAAAACAACAGGAGTTGCACCATCCATGGTGCCAGCCACCCCCAAGCGAGCAGAAAATCTTTATCGGATTGACCTTACGTCACAGTCTTGGCTTTCCAAGATGCCTAAGGCAAATTCCATAGTGACAGATGCTCAACCAAAACCTATACAAACTAACCAATCTTCCCCTTCTGACAAAGAGGGAAGGAAGCTTGACACTATGGCCAAAAAATTCTACTCCTCAGCATGCCTCTTTGCACGCATGGCTCATTACGGGGTTTATATGAGTGTTTATCAAACCCACCTCTGGAACAAGCTGACTCCTTACCTAGATTTATTACCTGCCACAAACCAACCACTGATTAAGGCCTTCCAACAGGAAGCTTTACTACTATCCAAACTCCAAAAAGACCTGGCTAAAAATACTGCTGACACTTCTGGCAAGCTCATAGCTGGTTCAGTGGCCTTACGTCGCCATGCATGGCTGCGTGCCGCCATTCTCTCCCCGTCAGCCCGCACCTTAATTGAAAACCTTCCAATGGATGAAGCGGGCCTGTTCAATCCAGATACAGATTCTCAACTCAAACATTCTCATGAGATGAAACAAACAGTAAACAAATATGACCAGCAGCCATTTCCATACCAGCAAAAGCAGAGATGGGGACCCTACTACCAGCGGCCTCAATTCTACCACAGACCTTACTACTCCTCCTTCTACAGAGGAAGACGCCCTTACTCACCGGCTACATCTACAAGGAGACCACCTCTTCCTGCCAGGGGTCAGTACCGCGGTACCAGACCGTCTAACAATAACAAACGTTGTTTTTAGTGAACATCCAA
The DNA here is from genome assembly GCF_037176765.1 of Anolis sagrei. Lineage (NCBI taxonomy): Eukaryota > Metazoa > Chordata > Lepidosauria > Squamata > Anolidae > Anolis > Anolis sagrei. Next base: position 272,486,714 of record NC_090022.1, read on the forward strand.
ATCCCTCTTCATCCCTTAGACCCAACCCACCTTTTCCTTTTTACATGGACAGACTTCATCCATACCTCCCTACATGGCGGGCCATAACATCTGACGCCTGGATACTAGATATTATTGATAGAGGCTATGCCATTGAATTTCACACTTACCCTCCAACTGGCAATATTTTACTTACCCAGCCTTCCCCTGCCATTTGGGAAGAAGTAACCTCCCTTCTACAAAAGGGAGCTATTTCTCAAATTTCCTCCTGTGAAGCCTCTTCATGTTTCTTCTCCCGTTATTTTCTTGTAGACAAGCGGGATGGAGGTCTTCGCCCCATCCTAGACCTTCGGAAGATCAATACCTTTATCATGCCCCGCAAGTTCCGGATGGTCACCCTACCTACCATACTCCCTTTCCTCCCGGAAGGGTCATGGCTAGCAACCATAGACCTCCGGGATGCATACTTCCATATCTCAATTCGGCCCCAGCATCGCAAATTTCTCAGTTTTGCGATAGATGACTGTTTTTTCTCGTTTAATGTCCTCCCTTTCGGATTGTCTACCTCTCCCAGAGTGTTTACTAAATGCATGTCTGTAGTAGCAGCACACCTACGCCAGCAAGGGGTCACGGTTTTCCCGTACCTGGATGACTGGCTTTTTTGTTCTAAATCACGTTCTAAATTGTCATCTGACATCCATTACACTTTATGTCTCCTACAGGAACTGGGCCTCATTGTGAATCAAGAAAAATCCCACCTCACCCCATCCCAACGGATCCAGTTTATAGGCGCTGTCCTCGACTCTACTCTCCAAAAGGCCTATCTCCCAGAAGACCGCCTAGCCAACCTCCGTCAAGCCATTCTGGGCCTTCAAGGCCGCAAATGCGCCTCTGCATGGGCTATCCAATCCATCCTTGGCCACATGTCATCTACCACCAGTGTTACTCCTTTTGCCCGCCTGCGGCTAAGGCCCCTCCAAAGTTGGTTCCTTCAAGTGTTCCGCCCTCACAGAGACTCCCAAAACACTATCCTCCACCCCCCCCAATCTGTCCTCAACTCCCTCTCATGGTGGATAAGTCAACACAATGTAAACAAGGGAATGCCCTTCCAAACACCCAAACCGACCATGGCCCTCACGACCGACGCCTCCACGTCCGGGTGGGGGGCACACATAAACGACCTCCAGATCAGCGGCCGCTGGTCCGGGTCGGAACGCCAACTTCACATCAACGCCCTCGAACTCATAGCGGTAGAGAAAGCTCTTCGGGCCTTCAGCCCGATCATATACAACCGCACAATTCAAATAGTGACGGACAATACCACTGTCAAATACTACATCAACAAACAGGGAGGAACTCATTCCCAGACCCTTCTGTCCATATCAACCCGCATCTGGGAATGGTGCATCAAAGAGAAAATATTCCTAGTTGCCATCCACCTACCAGGACAGGACAACACATTGGCCGACTCACTAAGCAGGTCCACAAGGACCAACCACGAGTGGCACTTACACCCTTCAAAGTTCAAAATGATTTCCAACCTCTGGGGCACACCCCAGATAGATCTCTTCGCATCACCAACAAACACACATTGCCCCCTGTTCTGCGCGAGGCTCCACCCTCACGCATTCCCAGGCTGTCTCGGAGATGCCTTCCTCTTTCAGTAGAACCCCGGCCTACTGTACCTCTTCCCCCCTCTCCCCCTCCTACCCTCTGTGGTAGCCAAAATAATTGCAGACAACACAGACTGCATTCTGATTGCACCGTGGTGGCCCCGCCAACCATGGTTCGCACCATTACTTCAAGCCTCCCAAGGCCAATTTCTCCGGCTCCAACCATCCCCGGACCTTCTCACCATCGAGAACGGCCTAATCCAACACCCAGATCCACACTCCCTCCACCTGACTGCATGGAGGATCAAGCCACACTAGGACTCTCGGATGGAGTCTCACGCATAATCCTCGCAGCCCAAAGGCCGTCTACTAAGAGAGCCTACGCTTACAAGTGGACTACCTTTAAAACCTTTGCCGAGAATTTGGGCCGAGATGCCTCTCTGGCCTCTATCCCGTTGATATTAGATTTCCTCTCTCACTTAGCCTCCAAGGGCTTCTCCCTTTCATCAGTTAAATGTTATGTAGCTGCCCTATCTTCCTTTAGAAGGAAGGCGGACTTGCCGTCCCTTTTTCAAGATAACCTTGTTCAATTGTTCCTCAGAGGCTACAAGAACCTTTACCCACCTGTTTCCCCCCCTTCGCCTCCATGGAGTTTAGAACTAGTTTTATCCCAGTTATCTAAATTCCCCTTTGAGCCGATGTCTTCAGCCCATATCTCCCACCTTTCGTGGAAGACGGCCTTCCTAGTGGCCATTACATCTGCTAGGAGGTCCAGTGAACTCGCTGCCCTTCGGGCAGACCCCCCATATATCCGTTTTCATGAGGACAAGGTAGTCCTCCGTACGGACGTTACCTTCTTACCCAAAGTAGTGTCTCAGTTTCATATGTCCCAAGACATCACGTTACCGTCCTTTTTTCCTAATCCGACCTCACAGTTGGAGGTCTCACTGCACTCGTTAGATGTTAAAAGAGCACTTTCCTTCTATATACATCGCACAACATCATATAGGAAATCCCCTAGACTTTTCCTGAAATACAGGGAAGACACAATGGGACACCCAGTAACGTCCCAAAGACTCTCTTCCTGGATCATATCCACTATTAGACTAGCTTACCAACTAGCGGGAAAAGAGCCACCACTTCACATCAAAGCTCATTCCACGAGGTCAGTCTCTGCCTCTCAGGCTTTCCTTCGGGGAGTACCTCTTGACCAAATCTGCAAGGCAGCAACTTGGTCTACGCCTTCAACATTTGCTTCTCACTACAAGCTCGACCTGGCGGCTAAAAAAGATGCAGCCTTTGGCAGAGCGGTACTTTTTTCCTGTGTGGCATGACCCACCTCCAGGTTAGTAGCTTGCTATTCTCCCATATGTGCTCATTTCACAGACGACACGACAAAGAATCATAAGTTGCTTACCTGTAACTGTGGTTCTTTGAGTGTCCGTCTGTGAAATTAGCACGAACCCGCCCATCCTCCCCTCTGGTCATGCCCTGTTTTTCCTTTTTCCTTGGTTGCTGTCTGGCGCTAAGGAACTAAAGTGAAACCACGCCGTGGGGCCTCTTATACGGCCAGGGGGGGAGGGGGGGTGGTGGGCGGGGTTTCTAATTGGTTTAAAAACTTAGTAAAACTCTAGAATATTCCGATTTTTTGCGCAGGCGCACAAGAAGACCCATATGTGCTAATTTCACAGACGGACACTCAAAGAACCACAGTTACAGGTAAGCAACTTATGATTATACTCCAGAAACTTGGTTTTTGTGACTGCCACAAACTATATTGAATTGGTTAAGACTTTTTGTGATATTCATTGAAAATCTCTAGCAAAATGTGCTGCAAAATGTCCTGCAAAAGTAAAAGTTTTTGCAGTTTTATGCATTTTTACATGTTTTTATGATAGAACCAATTAGGAAATGACATTTATAACCCAGGAACAAAAATTGTGTTACACAATGATATCAGTGCTATAAAATTTATGGATTTCAAATATAAATGGACACATGTCTTCTTAGGTTATTAAATTTGTACCACCACCCCTAAACAAAACATATAATAAACTACGAAAATGCCAGTTTATAGGAGGCCATTACAATATAACAGATGGCATATTCAGGGAGTACTTATTTCTGCATATAATCTAATTTGCTTATCTTTTCCCTGATAACTCATCTCCAGTTTTTGGGCTTGTATTGTACAGATCTTCTCATATTGTAATTATACTGTATAGATATAGGAAAGCTGGAATCATATGTAAATAAAAGTTCTCACTTTTTTGCTGTCATCTTATTTATTAGGTGAAACGTTAGATCTGAGGATCTAATGATATCCTAGAAGAGTTATAGGAATCTAGAAGAAAGTCCATAGTAGTAGATATCTTCATGTTGTATTTGGCCTGAAATATTTGGCTCATTGTATGACTGTAGACAGGTGGCAAGGAGCCCCTAATAATGCAGCGGGTTAAACTGCTGAGCTGCTGAACTTGCTGACCGAAAGGTCGGTGGTTTGAATCCGGGGAGCAGGGTGAGCTCCCACTGTTAGGCCCAGCTTCTACCAACCTAGCAGTTCGAAAACATGCAAGTATGAGTAGTTCAATAAGTACTGCTCCAGTGGGAAGGTAACGGTGCCCCATGCAGTCATGCTGGCCACATGATCTTGGAGCCGTCTACAGATAACACCGGCTTTTCAGCTTAGAAATGGAGATGAGCACCACCCCTTGAGTCGATCACGACTAGACTTAATGTCAAGGGGAAACCTTTACTTATGACTATAGATAAGTAGCTCCCCCATTGTTAATCCTGATTGATTATACTGCTTGATCTTGGCATAATGCTTAAGACTTCTTACCTTGGAAGTCCTGGATCCAAATGTAATTTCAGTTATGGGTGTGCTAAGTGTTACCCTAATGCAGGGTTACATTTCTTAATAATCTAATTGTCAATTTTGCTCACTATGGCAGAACCATGGTACTGTAAGTTCATGAAAATAACTGACAACATACTTGGAGTATATGGGAGAAGAATTATTGAGCAATAATAAGGCTTGAGAGCCAGCATTGTCTGGGGTTTGAGTGTTGAACTATAACTCAGGAGACCAAGGTTTGAATCCTTGTTCTGCCATGGAAACCCACTGGGTGACATTGGACAAGTTGTGCTCCCCCAACCTCAGAGGAAAGCCAAGGTATCACTACTATGAACAAATTCTGCCAAGAAAACAACACGGCACACAACACAATCAGGGTGGACTCCTTGTACTAACTGGTTGGAATGTGCTTGGATTGTGCTATTTAAATAGTGTCCTATTTTAAATAGTGCCTGCTTCAGTTATACCTTAACTTCAATGAAACCATATTAGGCAATTGAGGTAATTAACCCATGTCTGGACTATACCAAGTCACAATGCAATTGAGGATTCACATGCTATGTATGCATTTAAAATGCTGGATAGAAAATTAAAATGCCAGATAAAAGGCTAGGTCAAAACCCTCCCGGACATGTAACATTCAGCACGCAAGCACTTTAATTTTATTTCTATTAGAGAGTATTTAAATAATAATAATAACAACATCAATAATAACAATTATCACAGCAATCTTCATCATCATCTTAAAATACAGAATCAAAGACACATAACATAGTTAAAATACACATGCTAATTGAAAATACATAGCTAGATAAAAGTAAGCTTAAGTTTTAAAATTTATTTCTTTATTTATTTACAGTACTTATATTCCACCCTTCTCACCCCGAAGGGGACTCAGGGTGGATCACAAAACATACATATGCGGCAAACATGTCATTTTATACATAACTACATGGGCAATTATACATAGATAAAAGGTGTGTGTGTATCGGTTTTCCCATCTGTGTTGTTGAAGGCTTTCATGGCTGGAATTACTGGGTTGCTGTGAGTTTTCCGGGCTGTATGGCCATGTTCCGTAACCTATGGATGTGAGAGCTGGACCATAAGAAAGGCTGAGCTAAGGAAGATAGACGCTTTTGAACTGTGGTGCTGGAGGAAAATTCTGAGAGTGCCTTGGACCGTGAGAAGATGAAACCAGTCCATACTCTGGTTGCTCACTGGAGGGAAGGATATTAGAGGCAAAGATGAAGTACTTTGGCCACATAATGAGAAGACAGGAAATCTTGGAGAAGATAATGATGTTGGGGAAAATTGAAGAAAAAAGGAAGAGGGGTCGATCAAGGAAGCGACTGAACAAATAAACAACAACAAACAAATCTCTGGCAGACCGTGCAAAAAGAATCTGTGAACCCCACCTCCTCCAAGATGAACTGAACCACCTAAACTGGGCTCTACAGGCCAATGGATACTCCACCTCAGAATCTGAAGAGCTGCAAGACCAAGAACAAGCCACGAGAATACAGATAAAGATCCAACAACTGCTACGTTCAGCAAAGGACAAGAGGGATCCTCTCACTTCTGCAGGAGTCTACCGTATACCATGCAGCTGTGGACAAGTCTACATAGGGACCACCAAACGCAGCGCCCAAACATGAATCAAGGAACATGAAAGGCACTGCAGACTACTTCAACCAGAGAAGTCAGCCATAACAGAGCACCTGATGAACCAACCTGGACACAGCATATTATTTGAGAACACTGAAATGCTGGACCACTCTAACAACCACCATGTCAGACTACACAGAGAAGCCACTGAAATCCATAAGCATGTGGACAATTTCAACAGAAAGGAGGAAAACATGAAAATGAACAAAATCTGGGTACCAGTATCAAAAAACTCTAAAATTACAACAGCAAAACAGCAGAGGGGAAACAATCTGGGACATCTAATCACCTCTCAACCACCCTGCTCATTCCACAGATATATAAACCCTTTTTCCTAGTTCCAACAGACCTCACTACCTCAGAGGATGCTCGCCATAGATGAAGGCGAAATCGCAGGAGAGAATGCCTCTAGCACATGGCCATATAGCCCGAAAAAACCTACAACAACCCAATATGGCCATGTTCCAGAAGCAGATGTTTTGCCCACTTCTATGGCAGGCATCCTCAGAGGTTGTGAGGATGCCTGCCATAGATGTGGTTGAAATGTCTGCTTCTGGAACATGGCCATACAGCCTGAAAAACTCACAGCAACCTAGCTTTCCCATCTTTCAACCTCTTTGGAAGGTGTGCTCAGTTCAAGCAACGGGGGGTGTTGGGGGGGGTGTTGTCACTTCATCTCCCTGCCAAAGAGCTTGTTTGTAACTTCCTCTGTTTTTGGATCAAAAAGCATATATATTTCAAAAACACACAGTCCACAATTTTAAAACCACCTGCATTGATCTACTGGAAGAACTGGTCTGTGCTTCCATCTGAAATGGCAGAGTCTGGTCTCACGTCTTCACTGCCTCATCTGTAGTCTGCAAGAAATAGACTTTCAGTTAAATCCTCTGGTTTTCCCAATAACTTGGCTACACCATATACAAGAGACAAATAAAATATTGACCAGGGTATATATTGATGCCAGGCACCATGGCTTAATAATATGGAGGGCTGATTTAGCCAACAGCCTTTCTTTCTGAATTTCCTGCTTGTGAAATATACATCAAAAAGTCTAATCAGTGTATATGACAAGTAAAAATCAACCCACGGGAACATGTTTGGAGTTTGGTAAATTATGTCATCCAACTTGGGCTGTAATGTCATCCTCTTCCAAAGTTTGAAATGCATATGAGGAGATTTTACAACAAAGAAGGATTTTGTTCTCTGCCAACTTTGATGACTTCATAAAGCCCCTTGAGGACTGGAGCTGGAAAAAGGATTGAGCGGAGCAACAAAAGTCATCAGGGAGATGGAATGCCTTCCCTACATGGCAAGACTAAAGACAACTGGGGTTCTTAAGCTCAGAAAATTTGCGACTGAAAAGGGATATGATGGAAGCATATGAAATCATGAATGGCTGAGAATGAGTAAATAGGGAATACAAAACTACGGCTTTGTTTCATACTGGAGTTAACAAGATTAGAACAAAGGGTGAAACTGCGGCATCAATAGATTAGGGAACTTATCTCAACAGCAGAATTTATAATTCTTCCTTCTTATTACATTTTTCATCATTCATCAGCCAAACATCCATTGGTCATGCAAGCTGGGTGATAATAGGAGCCGTGGTCTAAAAATATAACACTTCCAAGCTCTGCTAGAGAGGTTGTAAAGATGGCTAGTGCTGTCCTAAATTAATTAAACAAGTTTGCTGTCTCAATTTGTAAGGAAAACCTAAAGTCCAGACTAGTTTTTTCAGTTACGGTACTTGCCACAAAGCAACAGTTCCCTCAGTTCAGCAACATATTTAATGTGTCATCCTCTCCTTTGATCATCCGTTCCATTTCTCATCTTACCTCGAGATTATGCCTGTTTCCCCTAAGGAGGCTCACATATGTGCAAGGCATTAAGAGAGAGTGTTTGGTAGCTTCCACAAGGATCATGTGGGAATCCAAAGTTTAAGCCTATTTGCCTTAATTCTGCCGTCCATCCCACCACCTCAGTTTTCTGGATTCCATCTCTATGTAATGCTTACACAATGTCTTGGACCCTGGCCATCATTTTATGATGTGTTTGTGCAGTTCTTTACATGGTGGGCTGCTGATCTGTGTCTGGCGTTCTAGACAGTGACACAATGCATTTAATAACTACAGTCAAGGTCTGGTCAGTCAGCAAATTTGATTTCTGCTTCCCATATCTTGTTTTTCTTGTCCTAATTAAACAGTTGCTGGATGCCTGTGGCAAAACAACAGCCTCCCTTGTTTTCTCCCCATACTATCCATGTCTTCCTCACCTCTGCTTCCTCCATTTGTTTCACTGCTGGAGCCCAGAGCAGGTTTTTGTAAGTGGGAAAGACAATGCCATATGGGAGACTAGCAGTTTGTAACAGGGAAAATTGCCTGGGAGAGGAAGTGAAATGAGTAGAGCAAGGGGTTGGCTATACCATCTTTGACAACAAATCTGAACCACTGCCATGTCTTCTCTCTAAGTGGGAAGTGTAATATCACTGTTCTGTCAAATAATTAAGAAATACCTAGCCAAAAGCCTGGTTCCAAAACCACAATCCTCACAACCTCTGAGGATGCCTGCTATAGATGCAGGCGAAACGTCAGGAGAGAATGCTTCTAGAACATGGCCATATAGCCTGAAAAACCTAGAATAACCCAGTAAAAATAACATATTCTAGTAGAATGGTGCCATTCATATCAAACATTTCCATTTATATGGGAATGCATTATTACTCCTTCCTATGGAAAGTGGTTTAAAACAGCATCCTTGTCTCAAGAGTCCAATGAGTTTAGATGCAGAACTGTTACATCCCATGGAAAGCAATGATTTAAAACAGCATCTTTGTCTAAAGGGTTTAGATGCAGAACTATTGCATCCCATGAATATCATAAGCCCAAGGTTCAAGCAGACTGTGATACAATATGGTCTTATAGTTCACTATTCATACATTACTCTTTTCTTATTATTGTTTTTGTTCTTGTTTTTAACTACAGGTCAGAGATCTCTCCATTGCCTATTTCCTGGTGGGCATAACATATCTGTATGTTGGGGTGCTCATCTTTGCTGCTTTCCCATCTCCACCATTGAGCAAAGAGTGCATAGAACAGGTACAGGAAAAAATGGCCCACTAAACAGGCTTTAACGAGCTTAGAATGTATGCTGCTGCATTCTGTTTTTCTTACATCTACATTTCTTATTGACAGCCATCTCCTGGATATATGGCAGTGCTCATGCTTGCTTTCCTGTCTTGGCACCAAGCCAGGATTGTGCACAGCGCCACACATAAATAATATTGATTTTATCTAGACAAGGGTATGTTGGCAGCAGTTAGGTAATAGCTGCAAGTTGGCACCAATAGAAATTGCTATCTAATCTGCATAACGTCTGCATTGAATTTGGTGGGGGAATTGTTGGTGTGGAAACTATCTGAATTTCCCAAAAGAATGGGCTACTTTCCATGACTGTATGTTGGCTTAAGGAGTCAATATATGATTGAGGCTTTTGCCCAGATGCAGAGTCAGTTTGTACAAGTTGCAAAAAAAGAAGGGAGTCTCTAATGGACCACAGTTTATCATTGCATCCAGACCAATGTATTATGATTTTGGGTTTCAGAATAAATAAATAAATTATTTCTGAACCGCTTTTCATCTTTCACCGTTAGGAAGTTCTTCCTCGTGTTCAGGTGGAATCTCCTTTCCTGTAGTTTGAAGCCATTGGTCTGTGTCTTAGTCTCTGGGGAAGCTTGCTCCATCTTCCCTTTGGCTTCTCCTCACGTATTTAGACATGATCATCATGTCTCCTCTCAGCCTTCTCTTCTGCAAGCTAAACATATGATGCCATCTAGACTGTTGAGTGAAAATAGAGCACATTTTATTTGTCATAAACTGAGTTTTATCTGTTTCCAGCATAAAGCTGGAAAAATAACAGGATGCATCAGTGGAGAACTGTTGCAGATCACAGTATGATTTATTTATTTATTTATTTACAGTATTTATATTCCCACAGGGGACTCAGGGCGGATTACAATGTACACATATATGTCAAATATTCAATGCCAAATACAGACAACAGATATAGACAAATAGTCAGAGGCTATTTAACTTTTTCTGGCCACCAGGGGAGCTGTCGCTTTTAGCGTCCATCTGCAACACTGATGAAGTACTTCCGCATTCCCCACATGCTTTTTGCTGGAGTGCTTTGCTGGAGTTTTTTTTTTACGGCCTCGTAATTTTTTGTTAAATTAGCCTCCCCACACATAGGTGGTACCTAATTTTCCTACTTGACAGATGTAACTGTCTTTTGGGTTGCAAAGGTCGGCAACAAGCTACACAATTGGTCAGAAGCTCACTCCATCCCGGACTGGCTTCGAACTCATAACCTTGTGGTCAGAAGTGATCTTAACGCAGCTGATACTCAGACAGCTGCGCCACAGTCCCAGTGCTATTTATGGCAACCAGGAAGCAGGAGAGTCCCCTTGTTCTGATTTGATTGCGAGATTTGCCTCTTGCTACTAGCAGAGAATAAAGTGACTGAAGTCTCCCATTTTTATTTGCATGATATTAATAAAATTAATTAAACAGAGATGGATTCAAATTCCACGAGTTGTTAAGTAGCAGAGGAGTCTGCTTTAGTATGAACTAGTAACACACTGATGTCATGAACTGCAACCCTTCTGCCTTGTGTTTATGTTTTCATTATTTGTTTATTTAATTTATACCCCATCTTTCTCCCAGTAGAAACCAAGGCAGTTTATAATGTCATCATCAAAAAGTTTATTGTACAGGCCCCAAGGCTGTGACAAAAAGCACCACAAGCACACGATAGTCCAGCTCCTACATTTGCTCTGTTTAGGGACACAGGTTCTCTGTGAAAGTGAGAAACCGCAAACGAAAAAATTGCTATTTTTAAATCAGAGATAACACCTCTCTAGAAGTTTTTAGGTCTTCCTTCATAACTTCAGGGTGAATTTCTACTGGAAAATGAACATAGAATTACACAAATATGGGGGCCATACTGTAATGCTTCCAGAAAGATTCCGTGTTCATTTTAATTGAAAATGCAGCCTCCCGAACGTCTGTAGGCAATTGGGCCTTATTTCAGTCCTGTTTGACCATAGCTGTGTCTAATTCCATGAAGAACTCTCTCTCGTATTGAAAAACAAAAATATTATCTGGTTGAAGCAATTGCAGGGTTTTAAGAGTCCTTTATAATCTGTCTGCATCATGATGCCGGTGGTGATGTTGTTGACGTAGGAATCCTCTTTGTGAGTGGATTATTATGGAAAGAAGAATATGCACACTATAACAGACCTGTCATTGTTGCTGTCTGACTAGTCTTCCCTTTGTTAGAATTTTTTAGACAATTTCCCCAGCAATGACATCATGTCATTTCTTGCAAGAATCTTCCTGCTGTTCCAGATGATCACTGTGTATCCACTGCTGGGCTATTTGGCACGAGTGCAGCTTTTAGGACATATCTTTGGAAATGTTTACCCAAGGTAAAGGCTCCTCTCTTTGCATGCCTTAGCACTTACCTTTCCCTATAAGCAAACTGTCATTGTTTACTTCTTGGTGTCAAAGCAAATCCTTCATAGTGAGTAACAGGAACTCCCTGTTTGAAAAACTTTTCCAACTCAGGCATTGCAGAATGCTTCCAGGGAGCTTCAACAAAGTGATTCCATGCCAGGTTAATCTTAGGAGTGGCTGCTTCAAAGCATCTGAGATTGCCAGGTGATTAGGAAATAGATGGGGCCATAGCCTTTCTGGGATTATAATCAAATGCTGGAGACTATGGGTGTATCTACACTAGGCATGGGAAAACGTCACCCTCCAGGTGTTTTGGACTTCAACTCCCACAAATTGTGGGTGTTGAAGTCCAAAACACCTGGAGGGGCGAAGTTTGCCCATGCCTGATCTAGACTGTAGAATTAATGCAGTTTGATAGCCACTTTACTTTTAATAAATTTTCAATGGAGGCGGCCATAAGACTCAATGATATGGAATCATGGGAGTTGTAGTATTACAAGGTCTTTAGCATTCTCTGCCTCACCAAACTACAACTCCCATAATTCCATAGCATTGAGCCATGGTCATCAAAACTGTGATGTTTTGAAGAGTGATACCCTGCAGTAAGATGACTCTTATTTCCCTTTTTACTAAAACGATTCAGGTATAAAACTGCAGTGATGTTTACAATCAGAAATGAATCGCTGTCACTATTTTTGTTTATTTTCCTCCTTTTTTGTATTATGAAAGTCTAGTGGTAAGCATGGTGGCTAAAGAGGTTATCCTATGCCATTTTCAACATTTAGCAATTGCTGTTGACACCTAGAATCGGTTGTCACGGGGGTCCTCATCACACTGGAGAATGAATCCAATGTAAATCTGGTTGTTGCCTCCTGCAGAATTCTGGGGTTTGTAGTTTAGGGAGGAGCCTTTAACAGCCTCACTAAACTACCAACTCCAGAATTCTGCAGGAGGCAGAAACCGTATTTAAAATGGATTCATTCTCTAATGTGATGAAGTAGTGGAATAGGAAAAAGAAATAGGCCTTACAAATCTTGTTATGACTCATTTATGATGGGGAATGGAAGGAATCTTAGGCTTGCAAAACAATATGGCTAAAAAAATGAAGTTCAGTCATGATCAGTTCGGCTTTTTGACGGAGAGAATGTGTTTGGCAAGATTTTAACTACCAAGTCCTCCCTAAAATGTGCCATGAACATTAAAAAAAACAAAAAAAACAAAAAACAATTGAGCTTCAAACTTAATTTGCTTCTTCAAATTTCATTTGGTTGGTTAAATGTTTCATCGCTTACTGGACTCTGCAGTAAATTTTCCTATCTTCATCTGTAACCTTAGCATTCTTCTTCCAGCACTCTCTACTCCGAATCTCGTAATGTTTGAAATTCAGTGTCAACTTTTTTTTCAGAGTCAAAACCTACAGATGTGGAAACTGCTGCTTTTATAATTCCTGGCAACAGGATTCTGGAGATATATAAAAGCCAGATTGGACGAAAAATACAGACTAGTTGCCAGTATTGGCAACTAATTTGCTATCAATCTTAGTTATATTTATATATTTAAGGGGAAATGGAGCCATTTATTTTGCAATTTACTGCTCAGTGAGACTCTCCTCACACGTTAGTTTCTTTAGGTAATATTTTTCCTCCCTGGCAGGCCATAGCAGCACATTTGTAGTTTGGTGAGGCACCAAACTAGAAATGTCTAGATCCTAAAGACCTACATCTCCCATGATTCCATAGAATTATAGAGTTGGAAGAGACTTTGTGGACCATCTAGTCCAACTCCCTACTAAGAAGCAGGAAAATCACATCCAAAGCACCCCTAACAGATGGCCATCCAGCCTCTGTTTGAATGCCTCCAAAGAAGGAGCATCTACCACACTCTGGGGCAGAGAGTTCCACTGCTGAACATCTCTCACAGTTAAGAAGTTCTTCCTCATGTTCAGGTGGAACCTTCTTTGAGGCAATGCATTTAAAGTGGTGTCAAACTGCATTAATTCTGTGAACCAAATGTTACTGGTGCTCCTGTGAACCAAACACTGGCAGGACAAAAGTATATGACATTTGTTTAGGAGCAATCTGTGGAAAATTCCAGTTTTTTTAAATGATGTGAGTTGTTATCTAGAAAACAATATCATGATGGAGCTCTTTGTGTATACTCATTATCATAATCATTAAATATATTTTCTTGAGATAGGTCACTAATTAAGAGGTGCAAGGATGAAGGACAGTAACATATGCAAGACCACCCAGTAATTAGTAATTGAACCAAGTTTTTCCACATCTCCTCAGTGCTTACATTGGCCTTTTCCAAAGCCTTTTTTTTAAAGATATATTATTGCTGTAATCCAGATGTTTCTCTTTTGGGAATTGCTTCACTCAGCTTTCGAAAGTCCAAATACCACTATTATAGCTTTGCAGTGTCTCCACACATATCTGATGTAATCAGAGCCCAAAGTTGGGTAAGTCAATTTAATGGAGGAAGAGGGGCAGAGAATAGATCTGGATCTATTATTAGATACTTCTGTATACACAAGCACAGAGTATTTAATTTTTAATTGTTTAACAAAAACAGCAGCAAAATTATCTTGAAAAAAAATTAAGGTAGTTTGGAAAAAAAAATAGGAGTTTATTTTTGTGAAGCCCATTCACTTCTGATTCTCTAATCCAGAGTGAATCATGCAGTCCCTTGCTAGACTTTGGATGGCCAACATTCCTTTCCTCACTGCTTGCTAATTTTTAAAAATCAAAAAGCTTCTCTATGTTTTGCAAAGGCAGCATATAGGCCCAAGAGTGGCCTTTTTGTGAACCAAGAATTATTTTGGGCTTAAAAATGGCCTTATATAGCTGCTGGGGCGGGTGATTGTAATTGTCATTACCATTCCTCTACAGCAGTTGTTCCCAGGGACTACTTTCACCAGGAACCACTATCCAACACTAGTAACCAAAGGGTAACAAATCGGTTTTTGGTCAACTTTAGATTTGGTTTGGTGATTTGGGGTGCTGATTCAAAAAATGGCATTGGATAGACCACATCAGCTCTAGCTTCAGATACAGGACATATGCCATCCAATAGTCACCATCTGCTCACCCACAGAAAACCATATTTAATAATCTAGAGTTGATGTGTTCTATCCATTTTTTGAATCAGCACCCCAAATCATCCAAAATAATCCTAGGAACAGCCCTAAAAATGAAGAAACCAAAGCCCCCCACTTCCAGGCGCCACATGGAATGGCTACACTCAGGGGGAGGAAGGAGGAGGAGAAGCAGCAGTCAGGAGGCTTGTTGTCACGCCTTTTGTGGGTAGTCATCCTCTCCCCTCCTGACATCCCCGTTGCCTTGGCACTATAAGAGAGTTTCGCAAGACCAGTCGCTCTCATTTCAACAGTGTTGTAATGATGAGGCCGTGGACCATATTTTAGTTCTTGGGGACCACTGGTGATCCATGGACCACAGGTTGAGAACCACTGCTCTACAGTGTGTTGGCAGGAGGCATTTTGTATTCTTTTAAAATAGTGATGGGCCACAAACATATTCAATTTTTATGTCCCCTGTGGACTAGCTCTCCTCCTCCTTTTTTCTTTTTCCTATCCCGCCTTTTCTCAGACCCAGAGTTAAAGTGTCTTGCAACAATTTCTGTTCTAATTTTAAGTGTTGTGCAGCTTGTTCCAGTTACAGCATCTTATGATTCTATTAAAATAAAATAAAATAAATCCCTCAAGTGTGTGCATTTCCAGTGTAATTAATGTAGCATCCCAGTATTAGAAGACCTTTCTATTTTCTGTAACCTATACAGATAATTATAAAAACAAAGAAAAGGCAAGGAAGGAGAGTCACATTGCAATCCTCTACATTTGGGGAAAGCATTCTCACTAATTGTGTGGGAAAGCCACTGCTGTGTTAGGGTCACTTCTGCAAATCCTCTCTTATCCTCATCTTCAGTCATTGTTTTCCACCATTTTCTCAAATACTGTATCAAAAAATTGACTGACTAGTACAATACTATACCTGGCTATCTGTCATACCAAGTGTAATGGATTGGCCCTACCTTACAGGGTTGGTGTAAAGGCAGTAAATAGGCTTGGCTTGAAAAGGTTAAGGAAAGCATGGGATGGTGCTATCAGGCATCCTCATAGCTGGAAGTGCAGTCTGACTGGCTGATGAGATTGGCAGAGCCAGAGGGAAAGGAAGGAGCTAAGGCAGCCATAGTTTAGTCAGTTGGGAGTTTGGTGTTTGAAGAAGTTAGTTAGGAGTTTTGAAGGGGAAGGAAGGAAAGAAAAGTTTTGGGAACTGTTATATGAAATATACTTCTTTGAGGAAAATAATTAAAGCCTTTAGGGAGGAGTGAGAAATATAGTAGGCCTCTATAGTGTTAGAGTGCTGGTGTGGAAAGAGGATTCAAAAGGTTCAAAATATCCCGTTTGTATTCCTGTGTGTGAAACATTGCTTTTAAGAAACTCAGGTTATAGTACCATTCTCTGTAAAAGTAAAACCTGCCAGTTTATTGGAACTATTACGCTTCTTTACTGTTCAAGAACAAAATAAACAACACATTCCTGTTTTATTTCAACTGAAGAATCCGTGTGGCTTCTTAAACATTCTAGTGAAGGTGGTAGCCTATGATTCAAAAAATGATGGCAACTGAAGAAACCTTAGTAATTAATTGGTGGCAGCAGAGAAATATTTAATATACAGTGGTAGCTTCCCACTGTCCTGCCTTGTGTGTGTGTCTTGTCCCTCACGGCCTCACCTGGGCCAGACCTGTCAGTTCATCTTTATGGCACCAAACATATTTCTGAGGTGTACTTGTTAAATTGTCATCTCTCACTCATGAGTTAAGCTTTAGTATTGGATAGAATTCCTTATTTTCTGTTGTAATAACGTCTTGCTAAATTGGCCATGTATTCAGTGAGTTTGCAGTGTCCTTGTCTTAGTACAGTCACTGCTAGTTCTTTAATCATTCATCATATTTATAGCCCTGAGCTATTTACTTTCACTAAGCATTAGCTGATCCTTTTATTTCACAAATTGCTCAATTCCATTCCAGCCCGTTGTGTCTAATTTTCTAAGTCATTTATAAAAATGAAAGATAAACAAGAGCCTCGGCACACAATGATTTGCCACTCCTGTTCCTTTCCCATTAAATTGTGCATTTCTTCCAGTGAAAGTCAATTAGCAAAGGTAATCGGATACTTTAAGCGTTTTAAGAAGAAAGAGTTTAATGGTCCAATATTTATATTGCCATATCCCCAAAAACAGAATAAACACCACAGAGGGAACTCTGGTTCAGAGTCTTTCTGTTCTTTAGTGACCAAGATTTGCTATATATATATATATATCAGTGTATAACTGTTTCTAGGCCTATGGCCTTCTAGGTTCTCCAGAAGTTTCTGGATTGGAATTTCAATAAAGCTATTGCTTTGTTTGCATTATGGGAAGGGATTTATGCAGAATGTGAAAATTCCCTAAGCTTTATTTTTTTTTCTACTTGGAGCATTCAGGAGAGTACAAACCCCTTCCTGTTTTATTCCTTCATAGTTTTAGTCCAATGACAATTATTCCTAGGCATGAGTCTTGCAAAAATAAATGTTTATTTAATCTATCTAAATGCTTAAGGTTGGCTTGTATATATATTTAGTGTAATGCTTTCCACTCATCTGAAGATTCGTCCTCTGGTATTAATTAGTCTGCTTGCGTTGCTCAAATCATTTCCTGGATCCAAAATGCAGTTTTTCATGTGGGAGTTGTGTTCTAGAGCATGGAACTTTTTGGTTTATTGGGGGAGGATCTTTCGTTCGTTTGCTCATTCTTTTAACTGCTTCCTGCCAAAAAAAATTTGGGAGGGTAACATACTCTGCCAGTTACATTGTTTTCAAAAGAATTGCCAAATTATACACACTGAGAGTCCAAACATTTTTAGGTTTTTTTTACAAGACTCTGTATATGTCAAGACTTTTCATATGTAAAATTAATTACCTTTTTAGTAGATGAGTCATAGAAATGGAAAGTTGCTTACTTAAACTCATAAAATGGATTGTTCTTGCACCAATATGAAATGTGATTACTTTTTCTCTCTTTCCTTCATCTGACAGCTTTGTACATGTGTTCATATTGAACCTAGCCATAGTAGGAGTTGGCATTGTGATGGCCAGATTCTATCCAAATATCGGAGGAATCATAAGGTACTGTCGCTCTTTGAATTAGTTGTTGTAGTGGCTTACTGAAAGGCAGTGGTTGTTTAAATGGTTTCTTCCTTCAACTGAAATGTGCAAATTTTGCCCCCCACGCTTTGAGCCTATATAACAGTAGTTACCACCTTTTTTTTTTTTAACCAGGGCCCACTTTGACCAGGGGCAAATCTCCAACATTAGTATCAGATGGGATGGGGCTGGTTAGCTCTGCAGAAAGGAGCAGAAATAAAATAAATAAATAAAGAGGAAGGAGGCTCGTGAACTAGATTGTCATACTTGCGGCCCACTGCTGGGTCACAGCCCACAGGTTGAGAACCTCTGCTCTAAAAGATAAAAAATGGTATATAATAATAACAGAAATACTTTTCCGAAGCTGTAATTCTTCAGAATTCTTCAAAATTGCCCAACTATCTTACTTTAGCAAAAAGTTCTGGAAAATGGAAATCTTTTTGGAAATTTTATGATCTTTGAAAAGGCATGATCTTGTTAGAAGTCATAACCTTTTGAAAAATAATGTCATAACCTCTTGTAAAAATCATGACCTGTTAGAGTCATAACCTTTTGGGAAAATGGCTGTCATGCAAGACAATTAGGTTTCTCAACTGTTAAACTAATGTACTACTTAGGTATGTCTTTGAACTGTTAGGGGCTAAGATATGCCTAGGCACAAACCATATATACTGTGAATTCAGCTGAGTTTCAGAAGTGTTCTTTTTAGTTGCCCAAAAACATCTACACATCCTTAAAATAGATTTGCCTTTAAATCATGCTCTCAAGAGACAAAAATAAGCAGACTTCTTTAAAAGTAACATAGTTGGTATACTCACAAACTTAATGTATTCAACATACAAGTACTTCCAGTTAGACATAGAATTTGTAGTAGTTTCTCTGTGTAGATAACAAAGGGCCTGTTTCTTTGAATCAATAGTCAATAATCTAAAGTATCTCTCTGTTCTGAGAGTCTAATAGAGTCTCTGTAGTCTGTTTCAACTAAACTTCTAAAAACATACATCTGTTCCTACTGATGTCTCTAAGCATACTGTTCCTGCATTGAAGTCTGAAGCATAGTGTTTCTAAAATGGAGTCTGAGATCTGAACAAGCCCAGATCTGATCACATGGTCTGCAGCCCCTCCCACAACAAAAGAGTTAAGGAAAACTGCAAATGAATATACACATATACAATACAGTGAGCAATTTGAATTATAAACGTAACAAAAAACTAGTGGAGGTTTGAATATTGTTGCTATTTCCAACAAAAAGAGACAAGGTAACTAGCCTCTCCTAGAAACCCCAGGAGTGATAATTCACTTTTAAAATAGAGTGCAGGCCTCTTCAGTGTATGATACCTGAAAGCAAGTTTCATTGAACTGCTTGAGTAGACATATATTAAATTGCACAGTGAAAGTTAAAGTAGAATCTCTGTTTTTGTTTTTCCTCCCCAGATATTCCGGAGCAACTTGTGGCTTGGCGTTTGTGTTTGTGTATCCTTCCCTCATCTACATTATCTCTTTGCGTCGGGAAGATCGGCTGACATGGTTGGGACTGGCTATTCACGTTTTTATAATCCTCCTAGGAGTGGCTAACCTGGTTGCACAGTTCCTAATGTGAATCAATCTTGCTTTGTGAGAGGTATTGGAGTTGCAAAAGAGTACATTGAGCAACTATACTCGTAAAACGGTTGTTTGCCCATCCGTTGATGTTAACTTGTCCCAAAGAATGCCTACATTTTAAAACAACAGTAACAGACTTTTCAGAAATGGATGATGTAGAATGGAACATGGTACACTGTGGCAAACTGAACAAGCATTAACCTAAAATTCTTTCTTAAAATGATTGTCATGTGGAAAAAGCCACCTAAGAATTTTTTTATACATAGACAAGTTGGGTTTCAGGTCAATAATAAGCTGTATGACTTTTTGTAGCATAAATTAAGAGAGTTCATTGATTTTATGTTTCTACATGTGTTTTAGAATACACTCTAATGCAGTGGTTCTCAACCTGTGGGTCTCCAGATGGTTTGGCCTTCAACTCCCAGAAATCCTTACTGCTGGTAAACTGGTTGGGATTTTTGGGAGTTGTAGACCAAAACACCTGGGGACCAACAGGTTGAGAACCACTGCTCTAGTGGTATATTGAAAGAAGTATACTTATGGTTGAAATGTAACACAGATTAAATCACAGTGCATTAGTAATATTTTAAAAAATTGTTCTGCCACGACTCAGAAAATGTGCTTTACTTTTTTAAAAAAACGTGGCTTATGGGATGCTGGTATAGAGGATGGTGTAAGAATATTTCACCCACCCTACTTGGATGACATGTGAAAGATACAGAAATTACTTGAGAAACAATAATATTTCTGCCTTGCATGGCAATTTGAAATAATGAAACACTGGATATTAAAATGTCAATATTTTCGAAGGGAAAATGCCCCTATTGAATGGCAATTGCCTGTTACTTCTAGCACATGTTGCTATGAAACAATTCATATATGTGGAGGCACAATTAAAAGTATTGCTGTGGTTTTTCAAGTCTGGGCTGAGCAATAAATTCTGTGCCATGATAAGAGGTTGCCACTGTACCAGTCATTAGATCCTTTATGCACTCCCAACAAGGAAGAAAGGGAAATAATAAACAAATTAAAATGCAAATGTAATGTCTTATCTTTAAGAAGACTATGAAGCAGGTTCCCATATTGACGATATTACGAAACAGCAGGGATGAGTTAGGTTATGCAGCAAGAGCATTGTGGATGACGCTTAACCAGCTCAAAGGTTTCAGCCTATTAGATACTATCCAGGTGCACTCAAAGGAAATCAGCTTTAAAGAGAGATTACACCCTACATCCCACAATAAAAACACGCCCTACATCCCTAGAATTGCTGCCATTGGGCAAAGACTGTGCAGTGAATGTTGAGTTCAGAGGCAGCATGTTGAGTTAGCCCTCTGCTTACATCACAACACGCAGGGCAGTGCCAGTATGCTGGCAAAGTAAAACTGAATTCAAATTCTAGGTCAGAGGCAAAACAAAAAAAACACACACTATGGAATAGCTTCCTCACTATAGCAGCAGGCATCAGTTGCCCAGGAAAGGAGGCATGTGGCCACCTGGACCCAACATCCACTCATAGGTGGTAGAAGCTGCATGTGGAATCTGGACCAGCTCATGTTTTACACAATGGAGGCCCATGGGGACCACATAAAAAGAAGAAGGGGGTGTCCCCCAATAATGGGAGGGGGAAAGATACTGAGTACATGTAAATGAAGCAAGAACATTGCATAGACCAACAGTTTGGGCTTTCCATGGGTTATCCAGTGCTGATGTCCTTTCCCCACCAACCAACCAATCCATCCCCTCCCACATTTCTGCATAGGCCAGCCATATTGTGTGGCTTATCAGCAAACTTAGTATCCCACCACCACTTCTCATTCTTCTCTCTCTCTCCTTCAAACTCAACTGACTCATACATAGTATCGTAGAGTTGGAAGAGACCTCGAGGGCCATCCAGTCCAACCCCCTGCCAAGAAGCAGGAAAATCGCATTCAAGGCACCTAGCATCCCTTCTATATACACTGAGAGACTTTTCCCTTCACAGTCCAGGGAAGCAGAGAGGAATGGTCACCGGTTTTAAGCCCCTCAGGTTCATACGTCTCTGTACACTGCTCCTCATATTTCCATCCCAACTGTAGTTGAATACAGGGTGGATCACTGCTTCCAAAACTATCTCTCTGCAACAGAGGTAGACAAACTTGTGTTGCCTCGCAGCAGTTTTGGATTACCAAATTATTCCATCTCTGATCAAACTAACAAGATGCTTGGGGTTTATGCAAATTGTGATCTGAAGGGAACCAGGTTGCCAACCTCTTCCATGCAGATTGACTGGTTCTTCGATGGAGTGTGGCAGGGAGTGGCCACTTGACATTTTAACCTGGGAAGCCAAGGAAGAGGATCTACTGGTCTTTGCTCATACTCCTTGCCACACTGAAATGATTGGTTGTGATCACATATCTGCCAGAAATGGTGATGGCCACTACCCAAAACTGCTTTAAAGAGAGACTAATAAAATTCATGTAGGAAAAGAAATCTATCAAATGCAATGAATGGCTAGATACCACATTCAGGGATAGTCTACTGCTCAATTAGAGGACTATTCGTGGTTGTTTGGTCTGATCCAATAACCCTATTATTTCAATCACATGGCAGAAACAAGTAATAGAGATAGCTTTCTGCAACTCAGTTGCCTCTCATCTCAGCCAAACAGCCCATAAGGATCACAGGCTCATACTAAATACCACTCAGAGGCCTAGCATAAGCAACAGTAAGTTGTATAGAATCATGCAGTTGGAAAGGGTCTTATAGGACTTTGTGTCCAATCCTCACTCAGTGCAGGGTCTCCAGCAGGTAGGTGCCCAACCTCTTTTTTGAATGAGACTCCATCACCTTCCTAGGTAAATGGTTCTATTTTTGAACCATGGTTAAGTTTCTTCTAATGTCCAGTTAAAATCTCCTTTAACTTCAGACTAGTAGCTCTGGTCCTACTAAGTAACAGAGAACATGCCTGCCTCCTCTCTGTGACACCCGTTGAGGTCTTTAGAATCATAGCATCATTGAGTTGGAAGAGACCTTGTGGGCCATCCAGTTCAACCTCCTGCCAAGAAGCAGGAATTGTGTTCAAAGCACTCCAGACAGACGGCTATCCAACCTCTGTTTAAAAGCCTCCTAAGATGGAGCCTCCACCACACTCTGGGGCAGAGAGTTCCACAGTAAGGAAGTTATTCCTAATGTTTAGGTGGAATCTCCTTTCCTGTAGTTTGAAGCCATTGTTCCGCATCAGGACAGCAGAAAACAAACTTGCTCCCTCCTCTCTATGACTTCCTATCATATATTTATACATGGCCATCATGTCTACTCTTAGCCTTCTCTTCATCAAGCCAAACAGGCCTTCAACCTCTCCTCATGTTTTGCTCTCCATATCTTATCTCCATTGCCCTTTTCTGAACTTGCTCCAACGTGTCCATAGCCAGCTTAAGATTAAGCACCCGGAACTGAATGCAATACTCCAAATGAGGCCTTACTATGTAGAACATAGTAGGACTATTACTTCTCTCCTATACTATTAATGTAGACTAAAATAGCAATTGCCCTTTTTCTCCTTTTTGGGCTGGCTCATGTTCAATTTTGGAGCCCTCAGTGGCACAGCGGGTTAAACCAAAAGGTCGGCAGTTTGAATCTGGGGCTACCAGTGGGTGAGCTCCCACTGGTAGCCCCAGATTCTGCCAACCTAGCAGTTCAAAAACATGTAAAAGTGAGTACGTCAATAGGTACCGCTCTGGCGGGAAAGTAATGATGCTCCATGCAATCATGCTGGCCACATGACCTGGGAGACATCTATGGACAGCGCCAGCTCTTCGACTTAGAAATGGAGATGAGCACCAACCCCCAGAGTCAGACATGACTAGACTTAATGTCAAGGGGAAACCTTTACTTTTTACCATGTTCAATTTATAGTAGGGCCGTTTTCATGTAGTACTGTTAAAACACCTGTCCCTTGTCTATTTTCTAGTGTAGGCCAACCACCCACCAAAGCCATCTCATAAATGGAATACAGATTGGAATGGATTCATACAGTCTCCTCAATCCAATAGAGCTGTGATGCACTTTAGATAAAAAGGACTCTGCTGAGCAGATGCCGCCTTGTTTGTTTCAATGAAATTTACACTGCCATAGTATTCTGTAAATCAGTATATCTCTCTGCTAGACTGAATATTCATATGATGTATTTTCATCAGAGTTGCACTTTGAAAGGAGTGTGTACCATTGTTAAACACTTGTTGCAACTTGATAGCATTCTTGGACACCCAGCCATGGGTTCCTTCCTGTGTAATTTCTCAATCTGGATCTTTCCCAAGATTGGGAAACTGATCCTGTCACTCTCCTGCTCCCTATCTGGATTGCCTATTTAAAAACTGTTCTCAGTTGACACTGGTGCCAGAAGCTGCCAGAATTGTAAGCAATATGTCTCACTGCTACTATGCACAGAGCATTGCACTAAAATTCCCTTGTTCAGATATTGACACCATCCTGAGGGACTAGTTACTGCAACATGGGGCTTAAACAAGCAGCTTCCTTCTCTTCCAGTTACCATGGAGCTTTTAAACCAAAGCAGGGGTTAATTAGTGAGATTAGTGTCTGCCCTTGTGTAATTGACTAATCTAGGATTCTCATGCAGTGCCAGCCATTGGAGACAAGCTGTCTAGTGCCACTGGCATTTGGTTCCTTGGGTTGGCTTTGGTGTTTCTTTGTAAAATGCAGCTTTTTATGAAACATGAAATGAGAATGTGGAAAAATAAACTGTAAAGAAAAAGAGAGGGAAAAAAACAAATACTGGTGCTATTTTTATGTTTTAAAACTGTACTTTTATCTTGCACTCGCAATACGCTTTAGATATTTGACACTTCAGAGTGAAAGATGCACAAACTCTAGCCTTTGCCACACTGTCATTTATTTAGAAATGTGTATGCCAAGGGCATTGATAGCTGGCCCGTTACTTGTATTTTGCAGCTGTTGGAATCTATATATATTTATATGTATTTTAAAAAGCTTTGTTTAGTAAACAACGGGAAATTATTGGTGTTGTCTATGTGGATTCCATTGGCAAATTCTAGTTAAACACTATGAGATGCTACATGTTTTAGAATTTGCTCTTCCTCTTTCTACATAGGTTAGTAGTTAAATTCTTGTTTTATAAACTTTTTAATGATGAAATGTTATTTTGATAACAAGGCGAAATAAAATACATAACCCAGAAAACCAATTGTTGTTGTTGTTGTGTGCCTTCAAGTTGTCCCTGACTTATGAGCCTCCATGAAGAACATATCACAGGCTTTTCTTGACAGGATTTGTTCAGAGAGGGTTGCCTTTGCCTTCCTCTGAGAGAATGCGGATTGTCCACAGTCACCTAATGGGTTTCCATGGCCAAGTTGGGTTTTGAACCTTGATCTCCTGGAGTGATAGATAGATTGAAAAAATTGTTTATTGATTCAACAATAAAAAAATAAGAATACAAAGACAAATAAACACAAATCACTATCCTAAAGCTCCTATAATAGATTTCTTTTAGTGTCAGAAGTGACTTGAGAAACTGCAAGTTGCTTCTGGTGCGTGAAAATTGGCCATCTGTAAGGATGTTGCTCAGGGAACGCTTGGATGTTTTACCATCCTGCGGGAGGCTTCTCTCATGTCCCTGCATGGGAAGCTAGAGCTGACAGACAGGAGTTCACCCCGTCTCATGGATTCAAGCTGCTGAACTTCAGGTCAACAGTTCAGCTGGCACAAGGGTTTAACTCATTGCACCACAGCGGGTCCTATTCCTATAATAGTTAACTAAAATAAATTAAAACACTATAAAACTTGATTAAATAATAAGTTTGGTAAAACTGGATTAAATTATAAGTTGGAAGTAGGGGGAGTAGAGTACAAGTGTAAAAAGAATCTGTCAGAGAATTTAGATAAGTTTATCACCATGACAAGGGACCCTGTTTTATGAGATAAAAAGATCTCTCAGGTGGGTGACTTTTATAATTTGGCTATGCAGCGGACTCAGTGTTGATTCTTCCCATTGCCCTTCCACACAGCCCTGTATCCCAGAATATCAAGGCAGAAAATCCCACAATATCTGCTTTGAACTAGGTTATCTAAGTCCACATTCAGATAATGTGGGATTTTCTGCCTTGATATTCTGGGATATAGGGCTGTGTGGAAGGGCCCCCAGAGATAAAATAGCAGTTAGGCAATTGGATCCCAGTTGGTTGTTCTAACCAAAAGCAGTTGTAAATATTGGAATCTTACCTTGGTATATAGTCAACAATCAAACAAAATATACACAGTGTCCTCTATGGCTGGTGAACCACAGATGTGTGTTCCTTCATGGTAAGGTTTTTTTGGAAATCATCCTATTATTTCCATAGAATTAAGTTGCTCGAATCTAGCTCTGGAAATTCTCTATCCCTGAGGATCATCCTAAGGTACCTTTTTGTGCCAAACATGATTTTAATTTTTGGCTAACCAGTTTAGAGATTTGAAGCTGGGCAACAAAGCTATATCCATTTGTGCACTGACATTAGAACTTTTTGTTTGAATGTTTCCTGGGCCGAAGGTCCTAGAGCAGTGGTTCTCAACCTGGGATCCCCAGATGTTTTTGGTCTACAACTCCCAGAAATCCCAGCCACTTTACCAGCTGTTAGGATTTCTGGAAGTTGAAGGCCAAAAACATCTGGGGACCCCAGGTTGAGAACCACTGTCCTAGAGAAAGTAGATGGGAAGGTGAAAAGTCTAGGTGGTTCATTAGTTTGAAAAGCTGGAATACCCAGAGATTAGGTCACTGTAGACTGAACTGGTCTTCTAGACAGAGTTTAGGAAGTCCCTGGGTCCACTTGAAGAATCCTTAGCCAGTAATTAAAGACTTTTATCAGAAACTGGCACTGGGTAGAATAGACTTCAAGTTCTGCTCTCATTGCTAGACGGGTGTTTTTATCCTGGAGTTAGAGATTAATCCTCAAGCCACTACATGCTGGCTCTCTGATACTTCATATATAATTATGTCTCTGTCTAACCAGTTCCTTGATGGGATTGCGTGCATCACCAAAACAACCCACCTGCAATTCAGATTAATCGGGCCTGAAGCTGCTTCAGACTTACCTCTTTCGTGCTATACCTACCTTTAATAAACTATACCGAAACTTTGTTTCTCTACACACCTCAGATTCAAATGAGCACCATTTTTACTCTCCTCCAAAGCGATCTGCCTGCTGCTGACTTCCTGGCCAAACAGTTTTCCAGCAGATTCCTAGAAGGGAGGTTGCTTGCTTAGATGCCACATGATCTTGGAGGTGTCTACAGACAATGCCGGCTCTTCGGCTTAGAAAAGGAGATGAGCACCAACCCCCACAGTCGGACACAACTGGACTTAATGTCAGGGGAAAACCTTTACCTATATCCTTTTAATGCTATTGCGCTGTTTAAAGACAGTGTCATATTTTATAAAGTCAATTTTGCATTTAGATACTAAAATCCTTAAAATGATTGTTTTTAGAAAATGATATTCATAACCATTTGGAGATCATAACCCTTTGGAAAAGTATGACCTTTCAAAGAAGAGTCAAAAACCCATTTGAGTAGAATCACAACCAGGTATAATTATGTAAGGTTTTTAGTTGTTAAACTGAATAAACCTGTTGTCTCTGATCTGTTAGGAAAACAGAATATGCCAGTGCATAAAATAGCAGTGCTTCAGAAGTGTTTTTCAATGCCCAAAAATATATCTACTCTCCCATAAAACAACTTGTTTTATATCATGAACTCAAGAGACAAAAATGAAGTATACTTTGGTAAAAAATAACATATTTGGATTGTTGTAGGTTCTTTTCAGTCTATATGGCCATGGTCTAGTGACATTCTCTCCTGACGTTTCGCCTGCATCTATGGCAAGCATCCTCAGAGGTAGTGAGGTCACGACCTCACTACCTCTGAGGATGCTTGCCATAGATGCAGGCGAAACGTCAGGAGAGAATGCCTCTAGACCATGGCCATACAGCCCGAAAAAACCTACAACAACCCAGTGATGCTGGCCATGAAAGCCTTCGACAATACATAACATATTTGGCTTACTCACAACTTCATGTGTTCAGCATACATGGGTATGCAACTTATCGGTACAGTTTCAGATATGTTTAAGATAGTTTCTGTGTGCAGATAGCACAGGGCATCTTTCTTAAAACAGCAGGCAAGTGTTGGTATGAGCAGTCCCAAAGTCTAATGGAGTCTGAGCTCTGTGCTCTTCCCAGAGCAGATCATGTGGTCTGCAGCCCCTCCCACAACTTCTCAAGAAAAAAGAGTAAAGGAAAGAAAGCTGCATATCAGAACATACATACAATAGGTAAGCAACAGGATTATATACAAACAAGTTACTAGAGGAGGCTTGTAATTTCCAACAATTGTCCATTTCCATAAAAGTGTCTGGCTCTGGGTCCTGGCTATAAAGGGAGCTAATAGTATGGTCCTATGGGTGTTCACTGGAAATTGAGTCCCAGCTTCATATATTCACTCTTAATGCTTTTATTTAGGAAACTGCCTTATTGATCAATCTTATTCAGCACTGGACTAATACTATATTGACTGGTCATGATTTTCCTGTGTTTCAGAGATAAATCTTTCACAAGTGGTGCCAGAGACTGAACCTTTTAAATGCAAACATTTGCATTACTTCAGGTGTGTGGTGATTCCTTAGAAAATTTAACCCAATACAAAAATATAAGAAGGCTCTGCTGATTATTGTCATCTTACAAATAGGAAAAATGAATTCAGAATAATTCCAAATTATAGAATTATAGAGTTGGAAGAGACCTCATGGGCCATCCATTCAAACCCCCCTGCCAAGAAACAGGTAAATTGCATTCAAAGCAGTATTTGGAAGTTTTCTTGGCTGTGACTTTTTGCTGCTAGCTTTATTAGAGGTATTAAATAGCTAAGCAGCAAAATGTCATAGTAAATCATTTATTTATATTTGCATGCTACTCTTATTTATATATGTACTTTCTTAGCTATGCAAAACAAGGAGGGAAAATCCTATATCCAATGTCCTGGCTCATAAAGAAAGAGAGAAAGAGTTTGCAACCAATTGCACTCCTCATTCAAGAAAAACCTTGAATTAGTTGCTAAAATTAAAGCAGTTTACTAACTCACCGGCCAACCAATGGATGTTTACTATTGAATTAATGAGACTGAGAAGGAGAGAGCCTGGTGCCCTACTCTCGAAGAGGTACGTTCTCTTTGCTGAAACAGATCTTGCAGCAGTCTGTTGGTGCAGTTGAAAACCTGATTAGCCCATAACAAAACAATCATCGTTTCCAGGCCTATTCTTGCCTGGTCTTGCCAAATTTTCCAAACAGCAACAAGCAACCGTTGAAAGTTGTGGCATTTGGGGTTGACAGTCAGGAAGGTACTATTAAGAAGAATGTGTTCTGCTTAAATACCAAATGAAAGTACTGGCTTTTCTTTGTAAAATTAACATATTGTTCACATTCATAAATTACGCGATGCACATATTTCTGTCTTTATAAAGAGCCCACACCCAAAGAATGCAGGAATTTTTGGCATCGGCCTATATAAAAGAAAAGGCTTTTCCAGCCCTGAAATTGGGTACATTCCCTCTGATAAAGAACTTCTGCCAGTCCTGTAAGCAACAAGCTTTCCAGTCCTAAAATAAGAGGTATCCTTATAATAACCTGGCAATATAATAATAATAATAATAATAATAATAATAATAATAATTTATATTCCGCTCTATCTCCCCGAAGGGACTCAGGGCGGACCTGAGACCTGAGGACATGAATTTGGTGAAGTGGACCTATCCTACCCTTGACCATTTGGGTATTTGATGAAGCACCAACTTAGATTGGAGGTTCAGCAGGGAAGAGTTGTGACCATCTACAAGGATTCTATCTCACTCACAAGTAAACCCTGAGGATATTGGGTTAAGTCAATGAGACTGAACACAGATGCTGCTGGATTAGTGCTGACACTGTTATGAGTTTTCCTTACTAAGCTGGTCAGAGAATTCCAAAGCAATGGTTTGGGAACTTCAATGTCCATGCTGAGGTTGTTTTTATGGATCCAAGTTGAGATTTTATGACTATCACGACAGTCTAATAAACTGGTGCTGAAAACATGATAATCTTGAGATCAGGTTGGTGTCCTTGATGAAAGAGGTCTCATTAAGCAAGGGACCCAAAACTAAAAAGAACCATTTTGTTTTGTTTTTTGACACTAGTGACAGCAATCAGTATTTTTGTACTGCAACTCTGCAGCCCTACCCATCATAGCCAATAATGAAGAGTTGGGAATTGCACACTGTGAACCTCCCTGAGACCCCTTTGGGGTTGAGAAAGGTGGCATACAAATACCGCAAATAAATAAATACTAAATAAATAAATGCAACTACATGTGAAGGAGAATTCTCACACTTTCAGTAAAGATTGTGGACTGGTTACAAGAGTCTGCGCCTAGACGTAGGGTGTGTGTGTGTTTCCATTTGCATTAGCCCTATGCTAAAGCAGGTTTCCCATCCCAAAACCATTTAATTTTTTTCTCCCAGAATAGATAGTTTTTATGCTAACCTTTTCTGATATCATTTATCCAGAACCATTGGTTTTGTCTCACGAGCCATGCCCTGCCACTATGAGATTTCACAAAAGTAGAATGCTCTGAGATTTCACAAAAGTGGAATAAATGTTGCCTTATGGGCTCACTTTCCTCCAGATGAGTTAGCTTGCTGGACTGCCAATAATATGCAAATATATTGGATCTTTGTCGGGTTTTCAAAAAATCTTATGCAATTACAACAGAGAGTATGGAAAGTTAACAAAGAAAGAGGGAGAGTGATGTGTGATCCCATTACTCTATACTACACGTTGCCTCTATTAGCCAAAGAGGCATCATTTGAAGTCAGCACAAATTACTGTAGGACTTGGAAGCAACGTTAGGAGACCAAGGACCATGTGGTCTCCAAGAGGCCCAGACGCAGAGCCTGCTGCACAGATGGATGGGGACGTGCTGTTGAGCTTCCGTCTGCTCGCTTCAAGGATTCAACACAACACAGGCACTTGGGTTAATTATGAGGATTTGGGGAAAAATTGTTGAAATATTTGGATTGCCTAAGTGGGGAAAATATTGTTTGACAGTTAGTGACACACACAATCCTGCACTAGTTCCAGGATACTTGAAAATAAATGGGAATGGAGGAAGTGAAAAGCCAAAATCTCTCCAGCAAACACGGCTGCTATCTCCTCTTTCTCTCTCTCTCTCTCTCTCTCTCTCTCTCTCTTTCTCTCTCTTTTCTTCCTTCCCTCCCCCTCTCTTCTGTGTTAGTGTTGGTGCCAGCACTCATGTGGTTTAGTTAAAATCTATTGTTCTTTAGGTTGCAAACCTGTGTGCTTGCCAGAAAATGAGAACAGAACAGAGCACCCCCTCCAGCAACTTTTACTTATTGTTAGGGAACCTTTGCACTGGGAGTTGCCTCATGTACATGCAATTTATTTATAATCAGACATGGGACTGAAAAGCAACTTCAGAGCAAAATTAAATCAATAGAGCTAAGAATGGTTGATAAACATGTGAAAGTGCAAACAAGCTCTCTTATTAAAGATTTTATTTTACACCCTCATGGGATCTTTAGATAGAGGGTGGAATATTATTCATTCATTTAAAAGTTCCAGTCATTAAAAACATAAGAGTTAAAGATAAAAAGTACAAGAAAATACTGTATCTAATAAATTCTGTATCTAAGCGATTATCAAATACCTGTTTAAATAAAAATGCCTTTTCCTGCCACAGAAAGGAGAGCAAAGAGGGGGCAGTTTATTGTCCCTCCCATGTAATGGATGTCCACAGCATGGGAGCAGGATTTGTTCTCACTAGATGGGCCATTGATACTGGTGGGACTGAGAGAAAGGTTGCTGTGAGATGTTAAGAAAGAAATAGATACAGGCTATTAACAGCTTGGGCTAGAAGCTTCTGAATATTATAACTTCTTAATAAGCATTAGTACTACTTGGTGTGTACTTCTGAATGTTATTCCACTCAGGTGGACTTCAGGACATTCCTACAAGGATACAGCTTGGGTCAGCATCCCTACGTTGAGGTCATACTGTCTTTACATGGGTACACCAGCCCTTTGTCTCATTAAATTAGGAGTAGGCACCTTGGGATCTATGTAGTTATTTGAGGCAATTTTTGGACCTCCAGCTAGCCCTTGATTGTAAGCACCTCTGTTTTGCCTGGATTCAGTCTCAGCTTGATTTTACTCATCCAGCCCATTATTTCCTCCAGGCATTCTTTCAGAGGAGACACACTATACTTAGCAAGAGCTATTTTGGAAAGCATGCAAAATATATTTGGCTATCATCAGCATACTGATAACAGCCTTCCCCATGCCCACGGATGATCTCTCCCAGCGGTTTCATATAAAATTTAAAAAGCATTGGGGATAGAATGGCGCCCTATGGGATGCCATATGACAGCTAATTTTTTGAGGAGCAGCTATCCCCAAGCACCACCATCTGGAACCTACCTGAGAAGTATGACTGGAACCACTGCAGCACACTGCCTCCAATTCTCAGCCTCTCTGGGTGTTCTAGATGGATACCATGATTGATGGTATGAAAGGCTGCCGAGAAGTTGAGAAGAACCAACAGAGACTTACACTGCTTGTTGGTGCTGAGACTGAGATCATCCACTAAAGTGACCTTAGGAGTTTCAACTTCGTATCCTGCTCTGAAGCTGGTTTGAAATGGGTCACGGAAGTGTGTGTCATCCAAGTATGACTGGAGTTGAAGGGCAACTACCATCTCAATAACCTTGCCCATAAAAGGAAGGTTGGACACTGATCTGCAATGTATAAGGTCCAGAGGATTCAGGGAGGGTTTTTTCAGCAGCTACTGCTGCTGCTTCTTTTAAACAGGATGGAAAATTCCCCTCCCCGAGAGATGCATTAATAATGTTTGTATTTTAGATCAAATTGCATCTCCAGCCAAGAGGGGCAGGGATCAAGAAAGCAAGCTGTCCTCCTTACTTGCCCCAGCAGCTTGTCCACATCAGCAATACTCACCAATTGAAACTGATCCAGTGTAATCCCACTCACAGAGTTGCTGGACATCTCATTGTTGTCTTCTGCTCCAATGACGTCATCTAAGGCTCCTTCTTCGCTGAGATGTATTTATTATAAAGTGTTATTTATAATGTGTTTAAACTGTATTTATAATGTTTATTATAAAGTGTTATTTATAATGTGTTTAAACTGTATTTATAATATGTTTATTATAAAGTGTTATTTATAATGTGTTTGAATCTGTATTTATGTATTACATTGGTTGCCAGGGCCTAGCTGAGAGAGATAGGTTGCCATGGTGACAGGGCCGAAGAGGAGGTGGGTGGAGCTTAAGGAGAAAAAGGTTTGAAAGTGGCAGTTAAGCTTCAGTCAGGAGGAAGAGACCCTGAGGAGAAGAGCAGAGCCAGTTAAGGGCTCTGGGAAATAGCAGAGTCAAGAAAGGACTCTGGGAAAAGTAGTTTAGTCCGGTGGATGAGACCCGGGGAAGAGGATCAGAGTCAGTTAGGGCTCTGGGTTGTGAAGCTGTGAGAATTCAGTTAGTTCTTAGGATTTGTGAATATTTCTTCAGCAAGAGAGCTGAAAGTGTTACCTTGTTAGATTGCTTAGGTTAAAAGAATCTAACAGAAGGGGTTTTAAGGATTGCCAGTAAGGAAAGTGGTTTGATCCGAGTATAGGACAAACAGTGTGGAATATTCACAATAGGGAACTCTGAAGTAATAAAAGCACTTCACTAAAGAAGGAGTTTATAGAATTGTAACATCAGAAGCTTGAATGTATCTCAAACTAGCCATTTTGTAACATCAAGCCTTGTGCCAGGTTCAAATTCTCAAAACTGCAACAATTACGTTCTGTTAACAATAAAGCTTGTTCTCTTTGTATTTCAAACCTGCCTCCTCCATTGCTTTTATGCTTGGTGCATTCCACACTACCAACGTCACCTCACAACACAACTAAAGATAAACAGAGACATAAACCAGTGTCTCTAAACATATTGGTGGCAGCTTAATTGATATCTAAAAGAAGGTTCCTTACAAATATTGTTGGCATCAAGGAAAATTAGTACTTTCCTCACATTCAGTGGAAATAGTACTTCTTTACATAATTTGGTGCCAGTAGCTGGGAGGCTTCGTTACAGCTGCCATATAAAATCTAGATTATCTGCTTTGAGCTGGATTGTATGGCAGTGTAGAAAGGGCCTTAGACAGCTGTTATGAGAGATATTTTGCCTGCAAAGTGGTTATTAGAGGCATCACAGTGAGCTACTGAAGGTTCTAAGAGTTTCTGACAGGAGGGCACCTCACAACTCTGAACTGGGCTTGAATCAGGAGGTGCAATGTGTGCAGAGAAGAAAACTTTCTTTGCTGCATGTATTGCCATCTTATGGGAGCAAAGGTGCCCTCTATACCATGTCTTGTCGTATAAAAGTTCAATTTTTCACTGTCTGCACTCTAGTTGTCATCCTTCCTATTTGATTTCCCAGTAGGTCTCTGTATACTGATTTATAATGAGTTGGAGGGGACATTTGGGATGCAACTCCCATAATCACTTCTCACTTGTGTATACCAGGACTGTTGGGGATTGTAGGCCAAAAGTTTTGAAGGACCTCTGTTGCCTTCTCCAATGTGGTCTCCTGCAATTTTTGGCAATGAAACGTCATTCTTGAATGCTGGCCATGTAAGCTAGGGTTGATTTAGGTTTTTATTCCAAGAGATCTGAAGACATAATGATGAGAAAAGACATGCTATTTTAATAATTAAAAATCCGATTCTCTTCACACTTACCTCATGGGAGTAAGCCCCATGAACACAACGGTACTTTTCAGTAGATACATATATGATGATGCTGTAAAACTGTCATTCTAGGGGAGTTACCTCCTTGTTTGACATACATAATTCAGGTATTTGGCCAGAGTTTAGAGACCAGTAGTATGTCCAAGTGAAAGCAAGCCTTGTAACAAGACTTTGTTTGAGCTGCAATGGAGTAGAAGACTCCTGCTTTCTGGTTAAGAAAGCAGAGCATGAAAAAAATTGAATTTGGCTGCTGAAAAGTGACATGTAGTGTTTGGGAGCAACTCCAGCTATGACTGTTTCACCATGAACTTGGATTAGTTTAGTGAAGGTGTTAAGAACATAAAGCAAAGGCAATGGATTCAATTAGCTAGCATTCAGGTTGCCACTTTTTTTTTTTTGCAATATTCCTCCGTCTTCCCTCTTCCCAGCGTTATTAGGGGGGCCTTTCATGGCTAAATTTTGAATA
This sequence comes from Anolis sagrei, assembly GCF_037176765.1. Classification (NCBI taxonomy): domain Eukaryota; kingdom Metazoa; phylum Chordata; class Lepidosauria; order Squamata; family Anolidae; genus Anolis; species Anolis sagrei. Next base: position 272,521,452 of record NC_090022.1, read on the forward strand.
TTGTGTGATATTAAAACCAAAGGAATGTGAGGACATGATGACTTTGGAATAATCCTTCCAAATGTAATGCTAAAGGGTTTGGGGGTTGCTGTTTTTTTGCAACCCCAATTCTTTACCATTAATGCCATTTTAAAAATCAACTACATAAATGAAAAATTGACAGGAATCTTTTTCAAAGTTGTAAATTACTCAAAACTGAGATGAACACTGAATATAGAGATAATATTGAAAGTGACAGAACAGGAAAGTGGGTTGAAACCAAACCTCAGAGATGTTTCTTTTTTTAATTATTACCTACAGATGCTGGCTGGGGGCTTCTTGGAAATGTAATTTCAAAAAGCAGTATTTCCAAACTCTGGATGAAGCAAACAAAATGAAATCCAGCAGAGAAGAATTAAAATCTTTGCTTCCGGTAAGTCAGTCACAAGTTGAGCATAATCAGAGCCATAGTTTCCAAATCATGTGAAGTAACAGTTCCACTCTACTCTTCAGTAGTCCAACATAATTAGTATTGTGCCGAGTTCTGGATGCCACACTTTATGAAAGACAGAGATGTGCCAGAATAGGATTAGTGGAATCTACCAAAGAGAGTCAGTGGTGAGGAAAACACATCCTGTGAAGGAGGATGGAAGGAAAAGAGAATGTTGAGGAAAAAACACGATAGCAACTATCATAGGAACATTAAGACTTGTTTTTCAGTGTTTCAGGAAGCCAAACCATATTCCAGAGCTTGCTACAGAGGATAAATGTTGGATTAACATTAAGAAATACTATATCAAACTGTTATTTCTATTACAATGGCGTCAATTACCTAACGGGGCAGTGTGTTCTTTACTAGAGGCCTTCAGGTTGTGTGTAGATAGCCATTTGTTATTCTCCAACTGTACATTTCTTGTACTAAGCACATGGTTGAACCAACTGGCCTATAACACCTCATCCAACTCTGTGATCGCTTATTCAGGCCACATCCTGTTGAGGGTTCCTCATGACCAAAGAAAATGGCATTAAAGGAACCATAAACTCAATGTGGCTGTGTAAGTGGGTTCCCACAACAACTACATTTGCTCGAAAATGAATTTGGCCTGTCTTAGTTAAACATTTTAGGATGTAATCCTCATGATACAATTGCCAATCAAATCACAGTGGTTGATCTAGCAGAAAACTGAGAGAATCACATTCTGAAATCTGTTTTTAACTTATTTTGTGGATTTCTTCCTCTTCCTACACCCATTGCTTCAATACTACAGGGTGTTACATCCACATATGAGAAGTTCACGTTTGGTCCAATTGATTTTTATTTGTCCTCTAAGACGAAAAATGTTATGAACTAATGGGATCCCTTGGTAAAATAGGTGATGGGGGAGATATATTCATATGCCTTTGGCTCACACAATGGTTTGCTGACTATGTGAACACATTCTTCTTCAGGAGATATGAAAATCTTTCTGTAGAAATGATGCCCATAAAGCTTTAGGGTACGTTTAAATACAGTGCAGGGCTCTACCAATATTCCTTGTTGCATTTACAATGTTTTTGCAATATGTTTATGAGGCAAATGTCCTGTATGCAATCTAGAACATATCCTTTCAGCAAGTACTTCGACTATGGGGAAATTGTTTCTCAGCATCCAAAGCTCTAACCTGAATTTATGAGAAACACTTCCCATACCAATAATCGGACAAATCAGCATGTACTGATGTGGGAAAATCACTTCACTACCATCATTACTGGTGTTTCTGACTATGTTTTCCAGATACACGTTCCCAGGATGCAAATATAGAAGGGATCTTTGAACCCTGGCAGTGACATGCTCTTGTAAATTGTTCCTAGTGAGTCACACAAACAGCAATTTCTTGGTTATATTTTATTTAACACACAAGAATAACAATATATACAATAATTGCCTTGGGGAATAGCAAAAAAATTACCATATATAGCTTCTAACACAGAATTAGTTAGCTCATGAATGAAAAACAGTCTAGTACACATTAGAAAAAAACAGCAAAATAATTATGTGAATAAAAATAGTTCCTTAAAGCAGGCTTTGCTTAAATTGGATGAAACATGGGAATGGGGCTTGGGGGCACTGTCTTACAGTGGTTCCGATCCTTCCTCGAGGATTGTTGTTGGGGACACCTGCTCGACTGCACAGCCGTTGTCCTTCAGGGTTCAGTACTGTCTTCCATGTTGTTTAACATCTACATGAAGCCGGTGGGAGAGATCATCTGGAGTTTTGGAGTTTGATGCCATCTATATGCAGATGATGTCCAGCTCTATCACTCTTTCCCACCTGCTGCTAAGGAAACTGTCTAGTTCTGAACCGGTGCCAGGGGGGCTTTTGTACAGTTAAAACTTGTGTGCCAGTTGGGCAGTCAGACTTGGTCACGGTGGTCCATGAGCTAGTTAAATCTCGTATAGACTATTGCAATGAGCTCTAGCTGGCCTTGCCGTTGAAGACTGTTCAGAAGGTTTAAGTAGTCCAACATGTAGCAGCCAGATTGGGAGCAGCGTACAGGGAGCACATAACCCCCCCCCCCCATTGCACCAGCTCCACTGGCTACTGGTTTGCTACCGAGCATAATACAAAGTGCTGGCTTTGGCCTATAAAGCCCTGAATGGCCCCAGTTCAACTTACCTTTCTGAACGCATCTCCCTCTATGAACCATCATGGAAGTTAAGCTCTTCTGGGAAGGACTTGCTCTCGGTCCCACAACCTTCGCAGGTGCGACTGGTGGGCTGAAGAGACAGAGCCTTCTCAGTGGTGACCCCTTTGCTGTGGAACTCCCTCCCTAGTGGAATTAGACTGGTCTCTTCTCTCCTGTAATTTAAAAAACAACTGAAAAATTGGCTTTGGGAGCAAGCATTTGGCCCAGCATAATTATCTGTGCATTACATTTAGAACTGGCTTTGGACTGATGAATATGATTAACTGAGTATCTGGCTTTGGATCTATGCACATCTATGTCTAATGTTTACATATGTTGTTTTAAATTGTTGTTTAATTGGTTTTAATTGTTGTTGTTTGAGCATGGAATAATGCCACTCATGTAAGTTGCCCTCAGTTCCCTTTGGAGTGAGAAGGTTGGGATAGAAATTTTATAAATAAATAAATAAATATTAATTCAAAGAAAAATGGTGACTGTAAGAACTGCATTTGTGATGTTTCTAAGAATCGGGCCATTAATCCATATCTATTTACAGCTTTATGGTGAGTTCCAAGCAGGGACATATAAAGGCTTCTCAGGAAAGAAGCTTGAAGAGGGATCAAAGAGAGAAAGGAATCTGAGGACTTTATCATATCAGTCTATTGTCTAGTAGCAATCATGAGACAATCACTAATCACATTTCTCTATCATCATGCTACGGTGCTGCTTTGGCAACGCATAGTCCCATGACTACTCTTCCACAACACCTCTCTAAATTTCCTCTGTTTGGAAATTTCGCATAAATCCAATTTAAATTTTATGATGAGGAAGGTATTTTGAAGTGTCATGAGTTCATGCAAATTGTCCTACAGCAGATCTCTTGATTGTTCCTGCTACAAGGAATAACAAGTGTGCCAACAATGGACATCCCATGTTTAGTTTGTTTATTATTTACACCCAATCAAGGAGGAGACACATTCTGTCTTGTCCCTTTCCCCTAAGAAGCCAAAGGAATAAATTTAGAACAAACCATGTAGTTTAAAGGATTACATATATGTGGCTATTCAATATGTAAAAAGGAAATGTGTCTTAACATGGTGTAACATAGAAAGGAAGTTATGCTGCTCATCACCATGTGTAAACTAATCACACACTATGCGGCACCTGATTCACTCCTTTAATCGAAATATCTTATTTCCTTGACACAGCCATTGAATTGGAATGGCCTGCCACAAAGCTACACTACAATCTTTCTGTTGTGCCTTGTTAATTGTGTAATTCTAGACGAGTAACTCATTGTCAACCTCTGGGTTCTAGAAGTGATTTGCATACTAGCATCTCACATGTTAGAAAGGAATCATGGAGAGAAGTAGTAAAAGATGCTAATTGTTTTAATCAGGGCAATTACATCAGGTTATTCGACTTTTTACCAAGGTTGATTCAGTAAGTTGAACACTTCCTGCATTTTAAAAGAATGATGCACTAAAGGCACTACTTAAATTTTGTACATTTTCATTTATTTAAGCCATCTTCTTGCATCACCTAAGGTATCAAAAGAGTTTTCCAAATATATTCAGTTCTGGAATCCACAAAAAAATTCTTCACATAGTATATTCTATTTCTTCCTCTGCGTGGAAAATTTTGCTTTATTTTATCCAGTCTTGAGTATTTTGTATCTTACTTAAGTAATCCCTCATAGCTTGAGGATGATGGTCATCCAAGTGTAGTGGGTCTGTAGGTGGCTGTGCAGCCCTATTCTTGATCTGCATCTTCTCCCACAGTGAGGACACTGATTTCTAGGTGGAAGGCGATCCTGGTCAGGGTTGGTTTGACGTGCCTTCCTCTTGGCACATTTCTCCCTCCATTCATGCCTCTTCAAATTCCACAACACTGCTGGTCATAGCTGGCCTCCAGCTAGAGCACTCAAGGGCCAGGGCTTCCAATTTCTTGGTGTCTATGCCACAATTTTTAAGGTTAGCTTTAAGACCATCTTTCTACCAACATTCTGTTTTCCATTCTTGAGTTGGGATATAGTAATTGCTTTGGAAGATGGTGATTGAGCATTTGGACAACGTGGCCAGTCCAGCGGAGTTGATGGCGTAGGAGCATTGCTTCAATGCTGGTGGTCTTTGTTGATGTTTCTCCTCCTGTTTTCCCAAGAGATTTGCAGGATTTTTTAGAGGCAATGCTGATGGAATCATTCCAGGAGTTGAGTGTGACGTCTGTAGACAGTCCACGTCTCACAGGCGTATAACAGGGTTGGGAGGTCAATAGCTTGATTAACAAGCACCTTGGTATCCCTACAGATGTCTTGATCCTCAAACACTCTCTACTACATTCAGGAAAAATACTGCACTCATAGAGCTCAGGTAGTGTTGTATTTTGGTATCAATGTTGACTTTTGTGGAGAGGTGGCTGCCAAGGCAGTGGAAATGGTCAACATTTTCTAATGTTACACCATTAAGCTGTATTTCTGGAATTGCAGAGGGATTGGTTGGTGACTGCTGGAAGAGCACTTGGTTTTCCTGATATCCAGTGAGAGGCCAAGGTTACAAAGCAGGGTTAGTAATGTGCTATTCTTTTTTATTTCTCCCTCTGAAAATCCCCCTCCCTTCAATAGACATTTGTTTCAGAAAAGTAATTTGGTAAGTTTGACAAGTTTTCCTTCTACAGCACCCAGAGATTTTTTTGGATGTAAAAGTACAAAAACTCCTTGAGAAAGTCAATGTTGTCTGCCTATGAAACGAGCAGGATGGGGACATCTGGATCTCATGACAAGTTACTTTTCTGTTGCTAATAGGAATTGAAATTTTATTAACTGTCTTTTATTGCTTCTTTGTCCCTAGTCCTCACAGGGCCCATAAAGGGAATGGCCTCTGCTTGCATTGAAATCCCACAATGCCATCTAAGTGACAACATCTCAGAATATAAGCGTGTGAGTCTTAACATCATCCCTAATTTAGTTTTTCTCCTGTGTGATTTTAAACATTTTTTGCCCATAGAAGCAAAACCTGCATAATCTATTTTACACAATGGAGTTGGCTCAAAAAAGGTTTGACAGCTTGTTGAGTTTGGAACTTCCTTGGACAGCAAAACACACACATATATATGGTTACAGAAGTGTATTTGTTTGTTTGTTTAAAATCACACTTAGTGCATGTGACAAGTGGGATTCTAGGCTTCAAGTATTCATGCCGTAATAACTGTTTGGCTAAGATATACTTAACTAATTGTAAGTACCATTCATAACTTGCAATGTGTTGTAAGAGAGTTCCAACACATCCAAAGTCCAAAGACAAATCCAAATCCAAGAGCAAATCAAGCCCGAAGCCTCCATAAAAGCCAAGATGGCTACGCTGAAAACTGTTGTACTTTGAAGATTTCATGAGAAAACGTGACTCATGAGAACGGACAACGATGCTTTTAAGTAGAAAAAGAAAAGGACCGTATTACTGATGCATGCAAGGAAGCCACGGGTCCGGACTTGCAAGACTTGATCGCTTGGTGAACTGGTTTCCAAAGAAGTACCCATGTTAATCTCGTTGTAAAAAGCTGGAAGGGAGGGTGAAAAGGAATGTCGCATCTTTAAAATTAACTGGTTTTTATTTTAACTTGAGCTTCTGTATATATCAAATTAAACTTAGATGCATTTCAGAGCGATAGGTTAAAAAGCCTATTTATACATCTGTGGGAGTGGGAAATATTGTAATAGGATCATACCTCAGCTATGGGATTGGGATTTCCGAATATAATTTAATTCAGCATTTTTTCTTTCCAGTCTTGTCTTGTAATTTTCTTGTTCATAGACTGCAACCTGTAAATACTATACTGTACCTCCAGGAATGTTGAAATGTTCTGAAATTAGCTTTTAGATATTGCCGTGCCTGGTGTTATATTTGTGTCTTAATTATCATCTCGGGCACACAATGCCTTGTTTGTCCAAATTTAGAGTGTAGAAGAGCATTATTGGCATAGGCAGGCTTATGTCATATTGGAGAAAGAGCAAGTAAACCTACCTCTGGGTGGGTGGTTATTGGCTCCCGTTACATTGTTCCCAGAGTAATAATAATAATAATAATAATAATAATAATAATAATAATACTTTATTTATATTCCGCTCTTCTTTCAGAGCAGATTACAGCAAATAAACAGACACAGGCAAACATTCAATGCCTTGTTACAATGAAATACAATGAGACACAAATACACAAAGGCAAAGGCTTCTCCTTTCATTTCCGGCTCTGGAGAAGACACTCGTCTCCAGCTCTGGGGGAGGAGCTCTTCTCCATTTCCAAGCCAAAGAGCCTGCGTTGTTTATAAACTGGTAGAGAGATAAACTGGTTTTCAAACTGGTAGAGAGATAAGACAAGCCCCGTCACTTGCCTCCTTCCGCAAGGACCTGAAAACCTGGTGATTCCAGCAGGCTTTTCGAAATTATTAACCCTAGGCCCTACCCTGGCTATTAGTTAGGTCCCCACTTTGTACTCTACACACTTCCCCAGCCCTTTGCTACTAGCCCTGGTCTATCCCTATTATAGCTATTCAGCAGGCCCTGGAAAGAGCTGCAGGTACCACTCTGGCCATTAGGTAAGCCATGCTTGTCCTTTACCCACTCCCTGGGCCCTAGTCCACTTCGTGGTACTAGCACCGGCCTCTCATATTTGTTGAGGCCCTTTGGAATCTTGGCCATTGGAAGCTGAGCTTCCTGATGTAATTAGTACTGAAACTGTCTTTTAAATTTTAAATATGTACGATTGTTATATTTGTTGTTGTTGTTCATTCGTTCAGTCGTTTCCAACTCTTCGTGACCTCATGGACCAGCCCACGCCAGAGCTCCCTGTCGGCCATCACCACTTCCAGCTCTTTCAAGATCAAGCCAGTCACTTCAAGGATGCCATCCATCCATCTTGCCCTTGGTTGGCCCCTCTTCCTTTTTCCTTCCATTTTCCCCAGCATAATTGTCTTCTCTAAGCTTTCCTATCTTCTCCTGATGTGGCCAAAGTACTTCATCTTTGCCTCTATTATCCTTGCTTCCAATGAGCAGTCGGGCTTTATTTCCTGGAGGATGGACTGGTTGGATCTTCTTGCGGTCCAAGGCACTCTCAGAACTTTCCTCCAGCACCACAGTTCAAAAGCATCTCTCTTCCTTCGCTCAGCCTTCCCTATGATCCAGCTCTCACATCGGTAGGTGACTACAGGGAATACCATTGCTTTAACTATGCGGATCTTCGTTGCCAGTGTGATGTCTCCACTCTTCAGTATTTTATCGAGACTGGACATTGCTCTCCTCCCAAGAAGTAAGCGTCTCCTGATTTCCTGGCTTCAGTCTGCGTCTGCAGCAATCTTTCCACCTATAAATACAAAGTTTGTCACTGCCTCCACGTTTTCTCCCTCTATTTCCCAGTTGTCAATCATTCTTGTTGCCATAATCTTAGTTTTTTATATTTAACTGCAACTCAGCTTTTGCGCTGTCTTCTTTCACCTTGATTAGAAGGCTCCTCAGCTCCTCCTCGCTTTCGGCCATCAAAGTGGTGTCATCTGCATATCTAAGGTTGTTAATGTTTCTTCCAGCAATTTTCACCCCAGCCTTGCATTCATCAAGCCCCGCACATCGCATGATGTGTTCTGCAGACAAGTTGATTGTTATATAGTACTATGTTTATACTTTATTATGATGACTTTTTATATTTTTATGTTGGTAATTGCAATGCTTTACCATGCTGGAAACCGCCCTAAGTCCCCTCGGGGAGATGGAGCAGTATACAAATAAAGGTTTATTATGATCATTATTATTGGTTGATAGGAGCTAGGGCTAACAGTGGGAGCTCACCCCGACCTGCAGATTTGAACTGCCAAACTTCAGGTCAGCAGTTCAGCAGCACAAGGTTTTAACCCATTGCGCTATGCAAGGAAAGGGCCTGAGGCTGTTAGGAATTGTGGGAGTCCAAAACACCTGGAGGGCCCAAGTTGGCCCGATCTAGCAGTATAGGCTCCATCTTGTTGCCACCAAACCTCCCTTGTGTCCTGAATTCAAATAGATTTTCAAAATAAAATTCTTCCATTTTGAATTATTCCATATTAATTAATCTCCAAGGGTTGGAGAATGAATACATAAAGCAGATCAAGCAAAGCAAAGATGCTATTAACACAAACATGGAGGGACAAGGCTGGCCCCAACCATCACAACTTCTCCACTACAGCTGACACAAAGGAGACAACGGTGCGCATGCGCGGTACAGTCACTCCTCCAGTATGAGAGGCCAAGGGAAGCAATGAATCATAGCGACTGATGACGATGATGAGTCCCCCAAGGGAATGGGCGTGGCCAGACTGAAGCCGCGGAGGCGGGGACTAAGGAATGGGGCGCTGTGATTGGTTCTGCGAGAAAGACAAGGAATGTGAGGAGGGTGAGGAGGCAGTTGTGTTTTGTGGGCGTGGCTAAGCAGGCCGCAATTGGAGCGCGTGCCTTTGTCAGTCCCCCCGCCCATTCCTTCTTAGTAAGGAATGGAGTGATCTGATTGGTTGTGCCGCTAAGACACAACCAATGGAGGAGGGGGAGAGAGAGAGAGAGAGAGTGGAAAAAAAGAAGGCGGAGCCTAACTGAACGCTGTGGGCGTGGCCTTAAGGGAACTCCGCCCCTTAAGTGTCAAACCCCGCCTAGTCAGTATGAAATGAGCGGGGAGAGAAAGAGGGCGGAGCCAACCTTTGCTCGCGCTCTGTGGGCGTGGCCAAGCAAGAGCCGGAGCTGTATAGCGCGCGCCCGGAAAGTAGGCGGGGCCTTGCCAGCGTTCTTTTCCCCAAGCCCCGCCCCTTTGGTTTAAAAGCCCAGCCCGCCCGGCGCGCGAGCCACATTAGGAGAGGCGTTCGGAGCGTGAGGTAGTGCTGCTCTCTACCTTTTTCGCTTCCCCTCAGCCGGCCCTGTGGCTGGATGCGGCTGGGCCTCTTCCTCCGCGACCATGTTCGACAAGACGCGGCTGCCTTATGTGGCGCTGGATGTTATCTGCGTGATCCTGGGTATGTTCTTTCCTCAGCCGCGGTGCTGCTTGGCTGGGCGCTTCCCTTTCCCCTTGGCTGTGGCCAATTCGCTTGCTTCGTATGCCTGTCAGTATGTATTATCTGCGCCCACATAATCTACCTGAGTGTTGATATGAACCAATGCGGTTTGTGTGTGTGTGTATATGTGGGGCAGCTTGCCTTCCTTTGCATGCTGACAGCCTCACCTGCTTTGATCACCAAGGCGTTGCAACAACACTCCATCATCTTGTCCCATCCTGCTTTCCGTACATTTCACTCTCTCTCTGCCTCTTTCTGTCTATCCATTCATCCATCCTTAAGTGGAAAGGACTTGGAGGTACTTGGTCACTGTGTTTCTTTTTGTCCAATCATTGCTTATTTTATTTAGTTCTATATCTAGACTCAAGTAAGAAATATTTTATTTATTTATATATTTATTTACATTTATATGCCGCCCTTCTCATCCCAAAGAGGACTCAGAGCGGCTTACAAGGTATATGTAAATACAATATATTATTGGGTTGTTGTAGGTTTTTTCGGGCTATATGGCCTTGTTCTAGAGGCATTTTCTCCATTTTCTACCACTGAGGATGCTTGCCATAGATGCAGGCGAAACATCAGGAAAAAATGCCTCTAGAACACGGCTATATAGCCCAAAAAAACCTACAACAACCCAGTGATTCCGGCCATGAAAGCTTTCGATAATACAATATATTAGCATAGCACAATATTACTAACATACATTCCCATATTGTTCTAGAGGCATTTTCTCCTGACGTTTCGCCTGCATCTATGGCAAGCATCCTCAGAAATAGTGAGGTCACTGCCACTGAGGATGCTTGCCATAGATGCAGGCGAAATGTTAGGAGATAATGCCTCTAGAACATGGCCATATAGCCCCCAAAAAACCTACAACAACCCAGTGATTCCGGCCATGAAATCCTTCGATAATACAATATATTAGCATAGCACAATATTACAAACATATATTCCCATATTGTACTACACCAGTATACTGTAATATTATTAGTAATATTACATGTAATATGAAATATATTACTATTATATTGTATTATTATATTGTATTACATTATTATTATCAGTATTATATGTGTATACAATATATTATTAGCACAGCACAATATTGGTATTATATATTACTATATTGTACTACACCAGTATACTGTAATATTATTAGTAATATTACATGTAATTCGAAATATATAATTGTTATTTTGTATTATTAGTATTATATTGTATTACATTATAATATTATCAATATTATATGTGTATACAATATATTATATTGTTAGCACAGCACAATATTAGTATTATGTATTACTATATTGTACTATACCACTATACTGTAATATTATTAGTAATATCACATGTAATATAACAAAAATACTTATATTTTATTAATAGTATTATGAAATATGACACAACTGGTCTTCCATTTGTTTTGGACTTCAGTTCCCTGAATCCCTGATCATTGGCCAAGGCAGCTGAGGCTTCTGGGAGTTGAAGTCCAAGACACTTGGAAGGCTCGAATTTGGGAATCGCTGGATCTAAAGCAGGCAAGGGCAAACTTGGGCCCTCCAGGTGTTTTGGACTTAGGAATTGTGGGAGTTGAAGTCCAAAACACCTGGAAGGCCAAGTTCGCCCATGCCTGCTCTAAAGGAAGATAATTCGGAGTTGAGTTGCTGTGAATTTTCCGGGCCGTGTGTCCATGTTCCAGAAGCATTCTTTCCTGACGTTTCACCCATATCTATGTCAGGCATCCTCAGAAGTTGTGAGGTCTGTTGGATAGGCAAGTGGGGTTTATTTATCTGTGGAATGTCCAGGGTGGGAGAAAGAACTCCTGTCTTTTTGAGGCAGGTGTGAATATTGCAATTGGTCACTCTGATTAGCATTGAATGGCCTTGAAGCTTCAAAACCTGGCTGCTTCCTGTCTGGTGGAATATTTTGTTGGGAGTTGTTAGCTGGCCCTGATTGGTTCATGTCTGGGATTCCCCTGTTTATAATGTGTTTTTGTTGTTTATTTGTTCAGTCGCTTCCAACTCTTTGTGATGTGTTGTTCTTTATTTACTGTCCTGATTTTAGAGTTTTTTAAAAAATACTGGTAGCCAGATTTTGTTTATTTTCATGGTTTCCTCCTTTCTTTTGAAATTGTCCACATGCTTGTGGGGTTCAGTGGCTTTTCTGTGTAGTCTGACATGGTGATTGTTGGAATAGTCCAGCATTTCTGTGTTCTCAAATAATATGCTATATTCAGGTTGTTTCATCAATAGCTCTGCTATGGCTGACTTCTTTGGTTCAGTTAGTCTGCAGTGCCTTTCATGTTCCTTCCAGATGTTTTGGACTTCAGCTCACAGAGTCTCAAATCATTGGCCAAGGCAACTGAGGCTTCTGGGAGTTGAAGTCCAAAACACTTGGAACAGTTTGGGAATCACTGGTTCTAAAGCAGCCATGGGCAAACTTGGACCCTCCAGGTGTGTTGGACTTCCTCTCCCATGATTTCTAACAGGCTGCTCTAAAGGAAGATAATTTGGAGTTGTAAGAATTTGCATCAGTGACTAGAGTGAGAGAAATGAGAGCAAGGTGGCTGAAGTGTTGTGAAGTTGAGACCTGATGGAAAGGTGATTTCATTTTTTTTTCTCTTGCATTGCGCTTGTGTTTTAGGAATAAGGTAGGCTAAACCACCCTATTGTTTACCAATATACAATTCACTCTTATTCTACATGTCTTTACTAATTCTTTATGTAGCTGGTCTTTGTTCTATTTTGAGGCACCAAGAAGGAATGGTGCATCTATATAAGTCATGGGCAAACTTTGGCGATCCAGGTGTTTTGGACTCCAACTCTCACAATTCCTAACAGCTAATAGGCTGTTAGGAATTGTGTGAGTCGGAATCCAAAACATCTGGAGGGCCAAAGTTTGCCCATGCCTGAACTACACTGTAGAATGAATACAGACCCCAGTTTAACTGCCATGGCTCAGTGTCATCTAATCTTGGGAGTTGCAGTTTTACAAGGACTTTAGCCTTCTCCACCAGAAAGTGCTACAAATCCCAGGAAGCCATAGCATTGAGCCATGGTAAGTTAGAATGTTGCCATTTTCATCGCTTGTATGAAAAAATATGGAAATATGCAGCATGTGCTGCATTCACTCTAAATCTTCTGTTTTGGTCTTAGTGCATGGAATTTATTCTAGCCGTTATCTGAAGAACACTGGTGATATGTGGAATCATCCATTTTAAACCCCAATAATTGCTACCTGAAGGAAGGTGTGTATATTTCAGCAGTCTAATGGCCCCTCCAGACAGGCGCTATATCCTAGGAACTGATCCCAGGTTTTCTGCTTTAACCTGGATTATATGAGTCCCCACTGCCAGATAATGATAATAGCTATGTGTATATTTATAGGGATTTGGAAAGTCTTATATAACAAAGCATCCTTGACTTTGGGATGGACTAATCTCATAGAATAGATATAATATTGGGCTAATGGGTTTCTTTATGTGTTGCTAAATGTATGTCAAAAGTTTTTTTAAATGGCAGCTTACAGATGGTGACCCAGCATCCTTTGGTAGCGCTGTTTCAGGGGTTTATTAAGTGTTATATTTTTACCAGTGCTCAGCTCCCCGCAAATTAATTGCTAGAAATATAATTGGTTATCAATATCCATAGGTAATTGGTAACTGGCACTGAAGTAAGGTAGCTAATTAAAACAATTAAATAATTTCTTGCCATGTAAATGTTAGTGCTTGGGTTTGAAAGAAAAAGGGAAAGACGTATGAGATAATCTTCCATTATTCAAAAATAATATAAAACTTGGAGTTGTGTTACCTTTTCATTTTGGCATTCTTTCCAATTCTGGCAAGTAGAAAATTGCGGGGCAACAAGCCAATCTCAATATAAAAAAATCCACTAAAATTGGTTTACATTTTGAACAATTGAAAAAAAAAACCTGTGTAAAAGAGATGTCTGATATAACAGGTTGCGTTTTTCATAAAATTTTAGTTGTTAAGCCATAATTTGTTTTTATATGTTGAGTTGTCAATTTTTGTTGTTATGGATATATTATTATATTCAGGCATTGAATGTCTGCCTTTTATGTTTGCAATCCGCCCAGATTCTCTCTGGGGAAATGGGGTGGAATACAAATAAATTATTATCTAATGTCATTTTTGTGTGTTTCTCTTATACAACAATATAGATTCTAGGGCTCTGTTTAAAATTGAAGTGGTGGGAATGAAGACTGAGCTGTGAATTGATAGTCTTAGCCTATTTAGCCTTTGAATAAGTGGCCTTAGTCTAGTCAGCCTTTGACCCCATCTGCAATGTCGAAATGTTTATACTGACTTATCTTTCAGGGTTTTGTAACGATTACAATCAAATCATGGGTGTGATCTTGAATAATCTAATGTGCTATGTCAATACATTTCCTAATTGCAAGACAGAGTAATTTTTAGAACTGGCCTCACGTATCTTAGCTAATGTGTCTTGATGACTTAAAGGCAAATCTCCCAGTCTAATCATTTTAACAGAAGTGCTTATGAAAATAATTGTTATAAATAGTGGCGTTGATAATTGACTGGGGAGTGGACCAAAGTGTGGTTCTCTCCAGATATGTTTTGTTCATTGCCTTGAAGAGTAAATAACGTGAATGATGGTGGGTAGTAAACTTCTTTGTTGTGTGTTTCTTGAAACACCCTAAAGACCCTAAAGACTGGGACATAAGGGAAAACTCCCCACAGTGCAAGAGGTTTGGGAAGGATTATATTAAATAAAACCAGTGAGAGATTAAATGTGGAGAGTATAATCAGTACTTTACTTAATGGTGGCTATTCAAAGGAAAATTTCTGGTAGTTGTAAACATATTGGTATTCATATGCTAATATTTCATGTAGCATGCTGAAATGACTTGATTCTGATTAGTGTACAGGTGATGTGACTGAACCTTTTAATGAGTTGCAATTTAGTAAATCTCCACACAGGTTCCATTTTTCAGAAGTAAGGACATGAAGAAACAACATTTCTGCTGTCAATTGAAATATTCCTTAGAGTGCTTACTCAGTTTTGAATTAGTGTTGTAGCCAGATGGCACAAAAAGGGAAGGTGGTAGACATAGATTTTTAAACAATATTTTTATTCAAGCAAAAGATAAAATAAAGCACACAGACAAGATATTTAAAACTACCAGAATAACATAACTACATGCTCTGTACTACAATTAAGATGCCACAACTCAATTATTATAACAATAACAAAGTTCCTACTCTCTATGTGATGATTGTTATTGCTTATTAGTTGACTCCCTTCCAATAATAATGTGATCACAGTTAGTTATAGATGGTGATAGTGGATATATTACGGAAATGGAAAGCTGTAGTGAGTTAGACATGTAAAGCTGTGTATATATTAAGATAAAGTTGAAATGGTATTTAAAGACTGAAAAAAAGTTTTGACAAAATTGAGCTTGAAGAGAAAATAGAATATGTACTTGTTATTGGAGAGGAAAGGGTAAAAATTGCTACAAGTAGAGATGTGATTGGGCCACAGTTTTTTTGTCTGATAATAATAATCTTTATTTGTATACCACCCTATCTCCCCAGAGGGACACAGGGTGGTTTCCAACATGTAAGTCAGGCATTCAATTGCCAGAAAAAAACAATACAGACAATCACATCAAAATAAACACATATGACAACATAAGGCAACCTAATTAAACTTAATAATCATCTGGTTGCCCCTGACATGATAAATAAATAAATAAATTAAACTTAATAGACAAAATAAAACGTAAGTACAAAAAATTCTGCTAAAACACATTAAAGATAAAAAAATATTTAAAACTCATTTCATTATAGCTCCATCAGTAGAGGTTTAACAAAACTAATGACCAGGGTTACTAAATGGATGGGGGCAACTATAAAAGGGCTGGGCATGGGATAGTGCAAATAGCAGATCATAGGGCGAGGAAGTGGATGAAGTGCAGGACAGAGTACTATCTGATTACCTGGGAACTGGACCTAGGGCAAGTTTGATTTCCCACCTCACTCTGAGACTGATTTAATCTTTTTTCCTTTTGACAGCTCACTGTTACCCGAGGGCTGTAGCCTAGTTTATGATTCCAAGAGTATGCAGGGCGCATAGCTCTGTCCTTTTAGTGGAGGTGAATAATAACTGAGCGCTGCTGCTACTACAGTTTAGTTTCCTGTGTTAGTAGGTCAATGATAGTGCTATGTAGACCTAGAGGTCACCCAGGTACAGTGAGACAACTGCCTCAGGCAGCAAATGCTAGATTTGGAATCAGTGGCAGTGGTGTCCTTGCTGTTTCTACAAACTTTCCCCTGTATTGTGACCAGAGCCGCCTGTGCTGCAGAGAGGCTGAAATCTTGTGATATAGAGTATGTTTAGTCCTTACACCCTCAGCAATTCAGTGACTGCTTGAAATGGATCTGCCGGGAGTGGGGGTGGGGGAGAGAATTAGAAAAGCATCTAGCAATATCCCACAGCCAGACATAGAATAATTGCAGCATCTCCTGAGGTCTGTGAGGGTCCTCTGGAGATGATATAATAATTCTGTATCTGGGTACACTCAAATGCGTGTCTTGCAGCTCAGCTTGCCAGTAGGGAAGGAATGGCAGGGAGAGGAGGAAGCTGCAGGAGCTAGGCAGTGATCATTTCTGGTCATTTTTGAATAAGGAATAAGGAATAAGAAGAAAATATCAAATTCAGTGGTCACCAAAAAGACATTGGACTTGCCTTTGTACATATCAGTAATAAAAGACCAGCCATTATACCATGGGCCCTATAAACCAGTCTAGTGTGTCTGGGGTGCTGGAGATCACTATCAATTTCAGGTGTTGTAGTAAGTACCAGTTGCTATTCCAGTTGGCTTCTGTACATTGGATGGAGAGGAACACCATCTTTCATGTAATATAGCAACCCTGAATAGTATTGATCAAATAGTTCTGTGCTTCTTGATGCTAGCACAATATTTACTCGCTTGTCAACTATTTTTCTTTCTTATGCGCAAGCTATCCTGATTGGTAGGCTAACCACACTTAAAATATGGAATAGAATGCTTTTCCAGCTAGGAGTCATCATTTGACTTGCCTTTTCCTCCCTCCCTATCAGTAAGCAACAGTAGCTGCCCTACCTGGGACCTAGCAAATGTTAGGGTCATGAGAGGACAGGAAACTGTGTGGGCACAGTGTTATGCTCTCCCTGTTTGATGCTGGATCTCTGTGAACACACAATTTTGAAGAATGCAAATTGTGCATTTTTTTGGTGGGGGGGGGGCACTTAGATCTTCATCTAACTATTAGGGCTATAATGCAATCCAGTGGAAACAGTTTGCCCAGGATGTAATAAAACAATAAGGAAATATTTTCCCAAGTTCCTGTCAATGATATATTTCCTTACGCAGTTGATGAAACTGTTCTGATGTTGACTTTGCATTCGGCTTTAATTATGAGATTTGCTTCCAAAGCTGTGAGTAATTTAAGTTCCACTACACTTCAAGGTTGCATGTCTACTTTCTGTTTGACTGAAACAGCATGACTGAAATTTTATTACTGAATTATATTTCACACCCAGATGCGTGTAATGATGCCTGATGGCCTCTTCTGATATGAACAAGTCTCTTCAATAAGGGAATATAGAAACTGTGTTGCAAATGGACTAGCATTTGATCCTTACTTCAACACTGGCAATGAGATTAGGATTCAAGCTACACTTCAGTTATCATTATCAAGATTTTATCATTGCCCCCCCCCCCCCCCCCCAAAGTTGGGACTTGATGTGACAGGTTCAGAAGTATACCCAAATAGCTACACCAATTACGAACGATTACCAGATTACAAAACTGCATCTTTAGGGGGAGTATAATTCCATCCAGCACAGATTGAATCCCTATTGTTTTATCCGAAAGACAGCAATCTGGTTTAGTGGGATGGAGGACAAGTTGTGTGGAAGAGCTTAGATTTCCACAAGAGTGGAATGCAGTGGTGATTAGTGACTTTCACAATAATTGCATGGGAAATCTACCATAGTCTGAATCTAAAAGGAGCTACCCAAGGTTCTGAACTTGTGTTGGGTATTTTAAAGTTTTAGACTGAAGGTGAAAGAAGAAAGCGCAAAAGCCGGGTTGCAGCTAAACATCAAAAAACCCAAGATTATGGCAACAAGAATGACTGACAACTGGGAAATAGAGGGAGAAAATGTGGAGACCGTGACAGACTTTGTATTTCTAGGTGCAAAGATTATTGCAGATGCAGACTGTGGCCAGGAAATCAGAAGACGCTTACTTCTTGGGAGGAGAGCAATGTCCAGTCTCGATAAAATAGTAAAGAGTAGAGACATCACACTGGCAATAAAGATCCGCCTAGTCAAAGCCATGGTATTCCCTGTAGTAACCTACGGATGTGAGAGTTGGACCTTAGGGAAGGCTGAGCGAAGGAAGATAGATGCTTTTGAGCTGTGGTGTTGGAGGAAAGTTCTGAGAGTCCAACCAGTCCATCCTCCAAGAAATAAAGCCCGACTGCTCACTGGAGGGAAGGATACTAGAGACAAAGTTGAAGTACTTTGGCCACATCATGAGGAGACAGCAAAGTCTAGAGAAGACAATTATGCTGGGGAAAGTAGAAGGTAAAAGGAAGAGGGGCCGACCAAGGGCAAGATGGATGGATGGCATCCTTGAAGTGAACAGTTACCATTAGCTGGAAAAATCTTTTGGTGGTAAGGCCAATAGACAGAAAGTCAGCTGGCTGCTCATAGTCATTTATGCTCTGGCAAGGCTTTCCTAAAAAGCTGCCCAACAGGCATGTATCCAGCAGTTGCAGTATTTTCCATAGTTGTACGTCCATACTGGGTAAGGCTATATCTGTTAAAGACATAGGTCCAATGCCTGGAAGGTACACTTTTTAGAGCCTCTTCCCTTCAGCTTCTTTTCTTGTGTTGCCAAATGTTAAACCTTGGAAAACGTACTAGAGGGGGAGGGGATTTTCCAGATTCCCATGGCCATCATAACTATGACTTTAACTACCTGTAGCACTTTGGGAATTGTGCTAAAAAAAAAAAGCCTTTTCAAGTTTTGTCAAATGCTTAGAGTCTCTAATTGTTTTTAGATCTATTCCCAGCTGCACTGCACTGTTTCAGACATGAGAGAAGCCATAAACAAGCCTTCCAGTAACCATTTTAAGGAAATAAACAGGAAAGACTGATGGATGTATCTTGAGAGTAGGGGTATTCTTGATTTGAAGAATTTTTTATAAATGTTTTCTCAATATGAAGGTATTTGATGTTGACATAATTTCATGCAGAAAAAAAATGGAAAACCTAAATTACAACTCTTTTAAAAAAAAAACACCTCCATAATGTTTATGGTCTTGTTTAAAGCTTTTTTTATGTTCAATCATATCAGTGATACAGCCTTCCTGCCACGCATAGCAGTAGGAGAGCATGCCCTTTGTGTGGCACAATGGCAATCCACTCCCTTCAGACACATTTCTTCTTCTTTAGCCTCAGTTCCTGCACAATACATTAACAACTTGGTTTTGCTCCATTTACTAAGCAATAGCTTGACATGTTGGGTTGAGGCATGTCTTTGTTTGTTACTTATGGCAAGAAAACAAAACAGTTCAACATAAAGCCATCAAATCTTATGATCAGGTTCTATATGCCTTGCATGAAAATATACACATTTGACTTAATTTTGTTTGAAGGCCTCCTAGATTTTAACCCCAGCTATTGCTGATGCATTAAATTTTGAGGAGTTACAACTGAACTCCTGCTTCTGGCATGCTATGTATACATAAAGCGTCACATTGGTTTATGAATACATTTGCAGCTCTTTTGGAAATATAGCCAATCAAGGTAGCATGGGAAAGGAATTGGAGTAGGTGCAGCTGAAGCAGATTTTTAAAAGTGTTGATTCCTTGGCCTAAGCATATGGGGATTACGGAATTTTGTTGCCTCTGGTTTTATATGCCCTTATTTGTTAGTAGCCAATCTGATAGTTTTTTTTAAGAGCAGTTAGAATAGACTCTCAGTTAATTGATACCCATGATGATTGGTAGATGCCAGATAAATTGTTGCTTGAGTTTTACTATTTAAAAGTCTAACAAATACTATATCCCAAACTAAAGCCTGTACTCATATACCATAAACTCTGTATTTATGTAATGTTACTATTGAAATACAGTAATGTAGACAAATGTAACTTAATGTAACATAGTTTTAATATACTACTGCATTATAAAAACAACTTCAAAAATAAAAAATCATGTATGTATATATTTTTTGCCTTGGAGTTCTGGTTGCATGTGTTCCGGTTAACTGAGAATCAGTTGTGTGTCCTTGCACAAATATGTATTTTAAAGTATATTTACACTTGAAAAAGTGTGAAGTGTTAATAAAAACAGCAGAGTTTTCCTTGCAGGAATTTAGCACATGTGAATCAAATTGGAATGTTGTCTGATGCCCAGACAAATTGATGTTATAGGCATGGAATATATAGCGGAGAACCTTTGAAACATGATGACTAATTTAGAAAAGTATAAATAGAGACCAAGTGGCCTTTATTTTGGCTTGTAGGACTAATATAGGCAGTATCTATTAAACAGCATGTTTATGTGATGTTGTGAAGAACTGCATGATGGTTTTGTACAATCAAAGCATATGAAATAGTTACAGACAGGACAGCTAATTTGTTTTCTTTTTCTTCTTTGCCTGTAGGTGTTCTTAAAATACCAATTCAGTAAGTGATGAGTTGAGCTTAGGCCAAAGTTCACTGCTGAAATGGGGAATGGTGATTTAAATAGTGTTCCAGTTGGTGTAGTATCATGTTTTAGTAACACTACTCACAAACACAGAATGAGAACTTACCCGTGGGTTACTGCCGTTACAGTCTGTGTTTATTGCCATTTGTAACGCTGATAGTCCATCTGAGAAATTCCTAACCTTGTCTTGAAGCAATATTGTTTGGACTTGTTGCTTTGGTGGATGTTTTTATTAATAATTCAGAAAATCTAATAGAATATAATAGCGTCCTTTGTCATTGTGCTATTGCGCAATGAATTTACATGCCTTCCCCCACACCACTAAACAGCACATCCCACCCACCACCACACAGCCCCAAATGCCACATCTGTGTGAAACCACAGAGTTCAACATAGCCATAGCTCTAGGATAAACACTATCCTTCAGTCTGTTTGTCCTTGTCTATGTCACCCTGTATGGTGTGTCAGATGGCAATAATTCAAAAAAAGAATATGTTGGGTGAGATGGATTGCCAAGAATGCTCTGAGGTTTCTTAAGGTAGAGGGAATTATAAAAATTCTTCCAAAGAGTGGAGAGGGCAACCAATGATTTGCTGTACCGAAGTGGTGATCCTTTGGAGCGCCTTCCTATCTGCTACTGTGCTGCTACCAAACCATGCACAGATGCACTAGGTTAGGATACTCTCTATAGCACAGTGGTAGAAAGTTATCAACAGTTTTTCATTTAGTTAATGATTCCTTAGGTGGCTCAGGGTAGTAGAGTCTTTGCTGGGCTCTCTTAACTAACACTGCTGTATGAGTGCCTCAGGTCAGATCCTCCTTCACAGTGACACACAGGAACTTAAAACTGGCCACCTGTTCCACTTGGTCTCCATTTATGACCAAGGGCTGAATTTCTGGTTTGTTTTTCCTATAATCCACTATGAGATCCTTAGTCTTGTTGAAGTTAAGAACCAGATTATTGTCCCTGCACCATGAGAGCAGCCGATTCACCTCATCCTGATAGACAGACCCATCCCCTTCAGAAATAAGCTCCTCTATGGTTGTGTCATCTACAAATTTGATAATATTATTGCTATGGTGGATGGGGGTAAAATCATATGTGTACAGATTGAAAAGCAGAGGACTCAGTATACAGCTCTGGTATCCCAGTGTTGAGAGTGAGAACTGATGAGGTATGGTGAACTAATCTCACCCTCTGAGAACGTCAAGATAAGTCCATAATCCAGGAACAGATTGAATATGACAATCCAAGATCCATGAGTTTAGATGCCAGCCTGTGTGGAAGGATTGTGTTGAATGTGGAACTAAAGTCTTCAAAAAGCATCCTTGCATAGTTCCTCCATCGTTCCAGGTGGGTCAGAGTAGTATGGAGTGTGATGGCTATGGCATCCTCTGTTGATCTGTTGGCTCTGTATGCAAACTGATGTTTACTCAGTGCATGTGGAAGGCAAGAAATGATATGCCTGCAGACCAGTTTTTCAAGGCACTTTATGATCATGGAAGTGTCACTGGTCTGCAGCCTTGACATTTTATTTATTTATTTATTCATTCATTTTGAGCCTTTATATCCCGTCTTTCTCACCTCCAAAGACTGACACAGAACGGCTTACAACAGGCAGCCATTAGATGCCAACATAATACATTAAAATGCAGTTACAATTAACACAATTAAAACAGTTATTACATTCCATTTAAAAACAGTTCACTGGGAACCAGTGAACTATCACCAGGTCTGGGTGATAATGATTGAGGCCTTCAAAGAAGATGGAGTAACAGACTGAGATAAAGACCAGTTAAAGATCACAGTAAAAACACCGGCCAATTGGTTGGCACAGTCTTTAAGCACCTGACCAGAAATGCCACCCGGTCTAGCAGCTTTCCTAGGATTCTCAGCCCTCAAAACACGCCTTACATCATGTTCCTCCATGGTGAAATTGGCTGAATTCCAGCTACTTCTGGTGGGCTTACTTCAAAGCAGGCAAAAAGTGATTCAACTCCTCTGCCAATGAGGCGTCCCCCTCAGCAGAAATGTCAGTGTTTGGTTTACAGTTAGCAATTTGTTGTATCCCCTCCCATGCCTGTATCAGGATGTTGTAGAAATTATTTTCAGCCTTTCTCTTACACTTCATCTTGCCTGTCCGAATGCCTTTCTTGAGACTTGCTCTGACAGCACTACATTTCACCTCATCACCAGGCCTGAACCATTGTTTCTATCAAGCAAAAGTTGCTGGACTTCCTTTGGTCATCCAGGGTTTCTGGTTTGGATACATCTGGATGAGTTTGTCCACAGTGACATTATGTGTTCCGTATTTGGTGTAGCTCAGAACAGTTACAGTATGTTTTTCCAGGTCTGGGTGATAAAAAATGTCTCAGTTTGTCCTCTCAGAGCAATCCTGAAGTTCTTGGGAAGTATCTTTAGGCCAGGATTTCACAGTCTTTGTTTTAGGCAGGGCCTGTTTCCTGAAAGGAATATATGCTGGTGCCAAGAACAATGACACATGATTTGACTGCCCAAATTGTGGTACTTTTATGACCTTGTAGCCCTGTTTGAGGTTAGTATACACTTTATCCAGCATGTTAGCTCCCCTGGTATTGCACTTAACATGCTGATAGAATTTAGAGCAGTGGTTCTCAACCTTCCTAATGCCGTGACCCCTTCATACAGTCCCTCATGTTGTGTTGACCCCCAACCATTATTGTTTTCGTTGCTACTTCATAACAGTCATTTTACTACTGTTATAAATCATAATGTAAATATCTGATATGCAGGATGCATTTTCATTCACTGGACCAAACTGGGCACAAATACCCAATACACCCAAATGTGAATTCTAGTGGGGTTGGGGGAGGATTGATTTTGTAATTTGGGAGTTGTAGTTGCTGGGATTTATAATTCATTTATAAACAAAGAGCATTCTGAACTCCACCAGCGATGGATTGGAACCAAACCTGACTCCTATGACCAATGGAAAACACTGGAAGCGTTTGATGGGCATTGACCTTGAGTTTGGGAGTTGTAGTTCACCTATATCCAGAGATCACTGTGGACTCATGCAATGGTGGATCTGGACCAAACTTGGCACGAATATTCAATATGCCCAAATGTGAACACTGGTGGAGTCTGGGGAAA
Source organism: Anolis sagrei (assembly GCF_037176765.1). NCBI lineage: Eukaryota > Metazoa > Chordata > Lepidosauria > Squamata > Anolidae > Anolis > Anolis sagrei. The sequence continues at coordinate 272,545,033 of NC_090022.1, forward strand.
ATAGATCTTGACATTTGGGAGTTGTAGTTGCTGGGATTTATGGTTCATTACAATCAAAGAACATTCTGAACTCCACCAATGACAGAATTGGCTCAAACTTCCCACATGGAATCCCCATGACCACCAGAAAATACTGTGTTTTCTTATGGTCTTTGGCGACCCCTCTGACACCCCCTCGCGACCCCCCAGGGGTCCTGACCCCCAGGTTGAGAAACACTGATTTAGAGAGTACTGTTTTCAAGTCAGCATGGTTTAAATCCTCTGCTATAATATGTACAGCATCAGGATACTTTTTCTGCTGGTTTTCAATGGCATTCCTCTTAAATATGAGTCATTTGTAAGTCGGATGTTTGTAACTCAGGGACTGCCTGTACATATATAATTTCCCACCTTTGGTTCTACTTGCTGAAGTTGCTGGTAATTTCAGTGATAGGAGATTGTAATTCACTATAGATCACTACTAATATAAAGATAATGAGTTCAAAGCCATCCCAGGTCAGAGTGAGCTCCCAACCATTAATAGTCTAGCTTGCTGTTGACCTATGCAGCCTGAAAGACAACTGCATCTGTCAAGTAGGCAATTTAGGTAGCGCTTTATGTAGGGAGGCTAATTTAACTAATTTACGACACCATAAAACCTTCCAGCAGCGTAAGAATGAGGAAGTACTCCATCAAGGACTCAGTGTCACAAGAGGATGGTGAAGTGGCAGATCCCCCTGTGGCCGGAATTAAGCATACCCTCATGAAGCCGGAAAGCTGGAATGTTAAATTGCCTCTGTGTCTATCTATATATGTTGTATGTCTAAATGGCATTGAATGTTTGCCATGTATATGTGCATTGTAATTCGCCCTAAGTCCCCTGTGGGGTGAGAAGGGTGGAATATAAATACTGTAAATAAATAAAATAAATAATAATTGTAAAGGTTCAGTGGTGAGAGCAGCCATCCCTGGCACTGGCCTTTCTGAGAAATTACTTTGATAAGGGTGGCTGATTTCAATTTTGTGGGATCTGCTTGCTTGTTTTAAAAATTCGAACCTTGAGATCAAGGTCTGAAGTTTGTTGCAAAAGACGTGTACAAGTACGTAGAATTCAGAGCTGAATATTTTGTTTGAATACTAGAACTAAATATTGGTAGATTTCGGTCATCACACACAAAAACTGGCTTCTGTGCAACATTGCTTTGGTTTTGCAGTATAGTTTAAGAGAGTATGACAGTCAACTTCTCTATGTTAGAATTATTTGAACAGTTGCTGCAAATTTCCCAGCAATTGGCCAGTTCTTTATCTTCTCCTCCTTCTAGGAAGACAACAGCATTGCTCTCTCTAATAGGACTGGTTTCTTCCTCTTGCTGAAGGGGGAGAACTTAGATGAAGTCTTCAACTGCATATGTTGTGAAAGCTGAATAGCATTTTAATAAATATGATCAGTATTTTCAGGCAGTTTCAGTTACTTGGTGAAAGTACATGTATGTACTATTTGCTCATATTCACATTTTCTATGGATTTGCCATAATCATTGCTATTTTATTTTTATAGTCCTGGGTATTTTATTTGACCCAGATAATTTAAAGTAAAAGAAAAGCCTGAACAGTTTTTTCCAGGAAGAAAGGTTAGTTCCTTCCCTCTTATCTATCCTTTAGGGGAAAAAAAACCTTAAAACATGATTATGGGACCAAGCATTTGAGCACTAGATGCAGCAATAACAATGAGCATGATTTATTTGACTGACAATGGACAGACCTGGATTATAACTTGAACTTGTGTAATTTTAATTGGAGTTTTTTTATATTTGATATTTTAACTACGGTACTTGTTTTAAATGTAAATTGTTTTTATAATTGTGTCTGTTTGGGCATCTAATTGTTGCCGGGTGTGGGGCCATTGAGCCTTACCCCAGGGTGTGTGCGATAAAGACAGGATATAAATGTATGAAATAAATAAATGATAGTTTTCTATAACTCCACCCAAAGTACCCTTAATATTTCCAATGCTAACATTCAGGATGCACATTTCTGGAATTTTTGTTTTTGTTTTCATGAAATATTATTAATACTTCAATATTTTCTATTAAAACATTTTATTACTCAAAACATGCATTACAATTTGGTTTATATCCTACAATGTAATCATAGCATAATTTTAAGGACAGAGCTAGCAGCCTGGAAATGTGTCTAGGTTTGCATGTTATAGAAAGTTCTGTGTGCCAAAGGAAGGAATGGTTCCCATTATATTTAGAAGGGTTTTCTCTTTAGTACTTGGTTTCACTGTGTGCTTTGCACACTGCAGAGTGATTCTCTAATTTCATATAATATTTTGCCAAATGTGGCATTGAACTATGCAGTAATGTTTTATGAAACTTGTATTAGTCTCCCCCCACCCCCTGCCTTTAAAAATCCTATGTTAGATGTTAAGTCTCTGTCTAAGTCTTCCCACTCATCATTTCATGTGTTCAGGATCACTCACTTCCTTTAAAATACAGGAACATAAATATAATTTTTAAGTATTACAACTAAAATATATCAAAACACAGAAAGCCATTCAAAGATTCATCTTAGACCCCTTCTACACTGCCATATAAAATCCAGATGATCTTTTTTGAACTGGATTATATGAGTGTAGTCATATAATCCAGTTCAAAGAAGATAATCTGGATTATATGGCAGTGTAGAAAGGCCTTAGTGTTTTAACTGGTGCTAGTAAAAAGTATATAACTTCACTGGATTTTTATTAACAGACTAACATTACTATCGGCAATTTTGTTTCTTATTTATTCAGTGTCTACATGCCATTTAAGGATAGATTTTTTTTAAATAATTGGTTGAATTCACAAAATTTATGTGGGATGGAAAACTACTAGATGGTTTCCCATCTGCCCTTTTCATCTGGAAAAACGGTAGCTTAGTGATGTCATGTAAGTCTATCAATAGAAATATTGTATTATCTAGTATAAAAGAAACTGTAATTTAAAACATTTTTGGAAAAAATTACAGTGTCTTTAAAAGGTTTTTAAAAAGTTTTAATGACTTTAGCATTCTGAATGGCTGTATAAAGGACCCTCTTGCCCTTCTTTAGTACTAAGAGATTGTAATGATTTCTCCGTGGCAGTATGAGCCCTTGCATCTGATTTCTGGGCATAGACTGATTTCTTTAGGCTTGTAATCTAAAGACAGCCTTAATTAAGCTTTCTTATCAATTCTTCACCACTGGCCTTTTAGATAAAACATTTTTGTTGCATGATCAAATGTTAAATAACAGTGGAAAAAATTACAGATCGTGTTAAATAAACATAGATTTCATCACAGTGTGAGCAATTGCAATGAGTTGATACTTGGAGAACTGGAAAAGGAGATTCTGTGAGTCATAGTTCAGAGGTTCAGCTGGTATCAGTCTTAAATGTAGTTCATATTCGTGACACAATAGCAGAGATACAGTGCTGCAGAGTTGAATGGATTTGCCAGTCTCAGTCTTACTGTGCTTTTGGAGCTTGCCAGGTCAGGCTTACAGTGTTCCCTCACTTATCGTGGGGGTTCCATTCCAGGACCACCAGCGAAGTAGGGACACCATAATAATTTTTTAATATTTATACATTATTTTATATATTTTATATATTAATTTCTTAATTTCTTACCTGCGCTTCCTTACCCACCTCCCGTCCCGTCCCAAGGGCACCTGCCTTTCTCCCTGGCCTCCACAGACCCCAGCAGAGCCTCTGGAGCCACGCAGGTAGCAGCAGGCCAGGGAGGCAGGCCTTCTCTGCCACGCCTCAGGCCACCGCACTTCTGGGGTCCCTGGCCTCCACTGGACGTAAATATTTTATATTTTATATATTTTATTAATATTTTCAACCCCCCCCCCCCCCCCCCCCACAAAACAGCAAGTCTGCTAAAAGTGAGCTGCGAAGTAGCGAGGGAACACTTTATTTAGTCCCATTCCAGCTTAGGTTTTTGACTTCTTAAAAAGCGATTTATATGGAAATGTCTATATTTTTATGAATATTTTCCTTGTGGATATTTCTTGTGCTCTCAATTACTCTGTGCTATTTGCGGGACTGAATACCCATGGTTTTATTTATCCATGTATTACAAAATTTGTTCTCTCTAGTCTAGGCGTTTTCTAGGTCCTCCAGTGTCACTCTGTGGTGTCCTTATGCCAGAAGTTGTTTGTTGAATAGGTTTGCAATTATCTGTTGTTCTGCATATTCATGCAAAGCTCTGGAACATACTTTCTATCGAAATGGGTCTTACAATGTATATGCATCCTGCTTCATTACTTTTATTTTAGAAGTCCCATTTATTCAGATACAATTCTATTTAGCCCTTTGTGCAAACTTTCCCCTAATACACTAATTTTTGGATGTTTTCCAAGATAAACTGTACTGCAAAGTGTGGGTAAAGAAAGACAATATACTTTGAGTTCACACAGGAGTTTGGGAGATATAAATGGGGTAGCTCTGGAAGACACCCCACCTCCATCTGAATGTGTTCCTTATTTCTCATTGATTTTTGTAACACTCCATAATCTAGTTTTGAGGAATGGGCATAAAACCTATGGCACTTCAGATTAGATTGTACTCCAATATCCATAAACTTCAGCCAGTATGGGCAGTGAATTGGAAAAAAAGTGGAAGCTATAGTCCCAACATATTTGGAAAGTCACATGTTTACTATCTCTGTTGATCTCTAAAACCAAGATATGTGTTATTTTCCTTGGACCTTTATTTACATAATATGAACTTCCTGCTTACTTCAACAGAGTGTACAGGATTGAGGTTCTTAAAATACTTTTAAAAGGCTGGAAGAAAATACTTCCCATTCCAGTTACTTCTTAGACCTGTGACTGTATTGGAAACCTGTGCTGGAGTGTTGACATTGACAGAAATTCTGGGCTGCATTGCTGTAATATTCTCTTAAGAAATAATCATTAACTATGAATGGAGCTGTTTCTTGCTTAACTGCATTTAATAAACCTAAACAAAATGACTTGGGTGGTTTGCTTTTTGTAATCAACATGCAAGCGCTCTTGCACTTAGATATGGTTGGCTGTTGGGAAGTAAAGGTGTCTGTGTTTTGGGCAGCATTTCGCTCCTTTCTGAGGTATCTAGGCCACCCATGTAGTCATGTTGAAGGAAATCAACAGACCTTCATAGTTCTGCATAGTAGAGAAAAACAGAAAACACAGCATAATGAATATGAAAGTGCAGTTCTTGAATTCAGGATAACTTTTTGCATAACTTTCTGACTGATTCTCTAAATTCTAAAGAAGGAACTCTTGAGTAAGCATGTACGATATTAGGCGGAATAACTATACTTGTGTCCTTTTTAATTTCTTGTTGGGTTTTCTAGGAAGACTTGTGCATTGGGCAAACAGATAGCAAATATAGTTTATGTGCATTTTATCAAAGTATAATGACCCCCTCAAGATGCTGATCATGTTGGAAGAAGGAAAGGTATGTGAAAAGAGGAAAGAAAACTTGTTTTTTGCGAAATAAATAAAATTTACGATAGCTTGGGGCAGGACTTTTTTGGCATCTAGTTTAGTGACATTCATTTCTTTGTATATGAACACATGTTTTACCATCAACCTTTGACCTAAGTGAAGCAATCGAAAATTAGATAGTGTAGTAATCTCAGTTCCATCTAATTGATTGAGTCCAGCATTCATTTGTTTTGTATAGAGGCCTATAATTTGAGGTTCATAGGTTAATCCGTTTAACATTTATTGGAGAATGGCTGCTATAATTGGTAAAGAAAAGCTTTAGTTGATTTTTTTTATTATAGGAGGATCCTTTGTTCTTGGTATGTTATTGTATTAAGAAAAAAAAATAAGGATTTCTGAGCTATTTAACACCCCTTGTTACTGTGTAGGGTATCTCTCACTATGCTGACCAATAAACTGGTAATTCAACAGAGTTGCAAACCAAATATTTATTGTATTGTCTAAAGCTTTCATGACTGGAATCACTGGGTTGTTGTGAGTTTTCCGGGCTGTATGGCTATGTTCCAGAAACATTCTCTCCTGATGTTTCACCAACATCTATGGCAGGCACCCTCAGAGGTTGTGAGGTCTGTTGGAAACTAGGCAAGTAGGGTGTATATATCTGTGGAATGTCCAGGATGGGAGAAAGAACTCTTGTCTGTTTGAGGTAGGTGTGAATGTTTCAATTGGCTACCTTGATTAGCATTTAATGGCTTGGCAGTTTCAAGGTTTGGCTTCTTACTTCCTGGAGAATCCTTTATTGGGAGGTGATTAGCTGGCCCTGATAGTTTCTTGTCTGGAATTCCCCTGTTTTTGAGTGTTGTTCTTTATTTACTGTTATGATTTTAGAGCTACCAGTATTAAAAAACTCTATTAAAATAGGCTAGCCTTTCTTTTATTTAACATTTACTTTATTGAAGAATTCTAGAGAATTTGAGATTTTGCACACAATTTTATGATCTCTTATCTTGGCCTAATATGCCTGTTGCCTGAACATAGATTTTGGATTTTTTCCCCCTTGTGGCCAAAATAACTATCCTTGCTATTTATTACACTTAATTTTTTTATTGTAATCAGTCTCTGCTTTAGTGTTGTATTATAGTCTAACCCCTTCTGCTTTATTTTCTGATTTGCTTACTAGGAGAATATTTCTGAAATGAATGCTGCCTTTGTATCCTGTCACAATAAAAGCAAATTTGGAGTGTGCTCTGCTGCCAGAGCCTCATGCTGTTCCTGACAGATGACATTTATTGCTTTTGTTTGTTGCTCTAGCCCCAGATCTTTTCAATGGTCAATGATACCAGCTCTGCTCTGTCTTCTGGAAACACATGCAGCTGCATGCAAATTCTCCTAGAGACAAAACATCCCTGAACCTTTCATACTTTGATCTGTGTCTAAAATGTGAAATCATTTCACCATTGAAAAATGCTACCTGTTAATCAGACTTAGGATTTCAGAAAGTATAGCTTGAATCAGTAATGTCCTTGTTCTTTTGGTAAAATATCATCAGTAGACATCTTGTTAGTTATGTAGAGTTATTTTTGCAGTGCTTCTTTCACCATTTCACATTCTTAAACTAGAATATTTCCATAACAGAAACAGACTAATAAAAAAAACCCTAACTGAACAGGCTATTTTTTTTTTTTGTCAAGGGAAGCACATTTTTCACTTCTGCGGATATTAACAAGTTGGCACTCCTTTTCCTGTGGACATCCGTGTTCTGTACTGAGGATTTCCTATGGGCTTCCCCTCCCTTCCCTGTAACCATTTCAGCCAGAACAATTGCTTCTCACCCTGCCTAAGAATGGAAACAGGACTCTCTCTGCTGAACTGATTGATTAGACAGTGTCCCGTGATCCCGGAGAGCATGAGCAAGAAAGAGGGTGCTAGTATGTTTATGTCTTGTTTATGGGTCTCCCTTGGGTATGGGAGAGGACAGGGATACCGCAGGAGACTGGCATTTGCTCTGATCCTGCATAGCTGCTCTGATCTTGTATTTACAGAAGTGGTTGCAGATTGAAATCAGCATGAACATTTGCACTGTGTCAGGAGAGAACATTTTGAAATGTCTTCCCAAAGATGATATTGATAATATTTTTTAAAATCTTATCACTTACGGAATTTCTCATTTCTAGGAGTTTTTTCAGCAACGTCAAATAAAACTTCTCAGATTTAATAGGGGGAAAGTCTGACAAATTAAAAAGAATTCACTTTCAGCTATTTCATAATGCTTTCTTCTGACACATACACAAACATTTCATTCCTGATTCGGTGTGTAACATTTCCAGTTACTCCAGTTCAAAAGCAGCTATTTAGGATCAAATCAGATGCTGTCTTGTACTTTTGATTGTTCTTTCTTGTTGAGCATGACATACACATAGTCTGTATCCAAGACTCTCCTAACAAAAGGGATGATAGCAATTGGATCTTACTGAATGTAAAAGACATGCGGCCCACTGTAGTCTGGGATATATTTTGCTAAATTTACAGTCCATATAATAATGATGATCCTTCCTTAGTCTGTTTTATTTCAGATGTCTTGGGCTATAAATTCCATCATCCCTATCTGACAAGGGATAATGGGAAATGTGACCTAACACATCTGGAAGATACTAATTTAAAGAAGGCTGAATATGAGCAGGCAGCTTCCTAAGCTCTTTATTTGAAGTTGTTGCTTGTTCTGAGAACTCAATATGTTTTGTAACTCTGCTATTAGAAGTAATACAGGTTGAGCATCCCTTATATGGAATTCTGAAATAAAAAATTGGTGTATGAGATAGTAACACCTTTGTTTTCTAATGGTGCATATACTTTGTTTCATGCATACAATTGTTAAAATGTTATAAAGTTATCTCCAGGTCATGTAAACATAAATATGAAACATAAATGAATTTAGTGTTTAAACTTGAATCCCATCTCATTATGTACTTGTGTGCAAATACAGGTATTTTAAAATCTTAAATCAAAAACACTTCTGGCCTCAAGCATTTTGGATAAGAGATACTCAACCTGTATAGGCTTATTCCTGTATGTTATGCTTCATGTTTGTGTAACTTTTAAAGAAATACTGTATGTTGTTGCTTTTTTATTTTGAGTAAGAGATGCTGCAAAAACTGTTGAATAATTTAAAGTTAGGTGTTAGTTTGCTGGATAAGTGAAGTAGATTCCTCTCTAATAATATTTTGCTGTTTTGTGTAGCCCCATGATTCCATTCTTCCAAGTTCTGATTCATGTATTCATGCCTATGTCCATTTAATCCACACTGCTTGTCTTTTGGCACCAATCATGCTTTTTCTGCTCTTCCTGTCTTCCATGCCCTTTAACATTCAGCCTCTGTTTCCTTGATTGTTTTTTCTCTAGTTGGATGCAAAGGATCAAAGATGCAAATATAAGGCACTGTTGCTTGCACAGATACCCCTCAAAAACACACTGATTTGCATTGCAAATTTCCTGTACCACTCTCCATACTGTTCTGGAAGGTTTCTTAATCCTAATTTGGATGGCACTGGCAAAGCAGGTGGGAAGACACCAAGAGAGGTGGAAAATCCCTTTGAGTATATCCCCAGTTGTGGAAATCAGAAATACGTCAGTATGGGAGAGATGTCTTCATTAAAGTACATACTTGATTATTGTTTGTACTTCAGAGGCTGGCCACTTTTCAAGAGTCATTTATAATTATGTGACTCTCTGAAAGGGCTGGTTCCTGCAAATGACAGTTTTCCTCCCCATCCTTACAGTGTCATACCCCCTTGGTAATAAAAATTACAGCAAAGTGCAGGCCACCATTGGATGTCTTAACATCTGTGTAATCCAAGCTTTAACATGTTACAAAGAATATGTAGACCTACACAAAAGTGTCAGGTCTAGTTATAATTACAGCTTGGGACAGTTAATGCTTTGAATTGCCATATTGGAACAGATGTAATGTTTTAAGTCAGCCTCCATAATTGTGATTCCTCATAAAGGAATGTGTACAAAATGTGGTGTAGGTCCTTTGGAAACACTGTAAGAAACAGTTAAATGCAATGTTAGGGTGGAACAGGGTCCGGTCTTTATCCCTTACCAAGGATAACCCAAGAAGGCTTAGGAGATTGAGTGAATAGACACATGTACCAAGGTTTCTTCAGTGCAGAGAATTCTCACAGAAAAGCTGCACAGACAGACCCACACAACAATAGCCCCAAATTGAGGAATTCTGGATTTCTTGAATATAGAGTAAATCCTGCCCTGTTTCCAAATAAAACCGTGGTTATAGAATCATAGAGTTGGAAGAGACCTTGTGGGCCATCCAGTCCAACGCCCTGCCAAGAAGCAGGACAATTGCATTCAAAGCACCTCCAACAGATGGCCATCCAGCCTCTGTTTAAAAGCCTTCATAGAAGGAGCCTCCACCACACTTCAGGGTAGAGAATTCCACTGCTGAACAGCTCTCACGGTCAGAAAGTTCTTCCTAATGTTCAGGTGGAATCTCCTTTCCTGTAGTTTGAAGCCATTGCTCCATGTCCTAGTCTCCAGGGCAGCAGAAAACAAGCTTTCTCCCTCCTCCCTATAACTTCCCCTCACATATTTATACATCGCTATCATGTCTCCTCCCAGTCTTCTCTTCTGCAGGCTAAACATGCCCAGCTCTTTAAGCCGCTCCTCATAGGGCTTGTTCTCTATAGGGCACAAAGCAAAAACCAATCTTCTGGTTTTACTCTTCCATAAGATTGATGTTGAATGTCATGGAGAAAATATTAAATTTAAAAAGGGGTCCCACATGTGTGGAAATCCTTTTATTTGGAATTGTTTTGACAACACATGAAACTATAGTTGATGGGCACTATGGTTGCCAGGATGTTTCCTCCTCCTTGCTAGCCCCAAACTTTGGAGGGAATTGGTGGAGCTCCACATTCTTTCCTTAAGAAAGCTTAGGGAGCAGTTCCTAGCCTCAGTGGGCCAGTAGCACATATCTCCTGAAACAATACAGCATTCTTCCAATCTAAGATGCCATTGATTGTAAGATGCACACTAATTTCAGTACTACCAACAGAAAAAAGCTTATATAGCTTTTTGTATGTATAGTACCTTTGGTTCTAAGGTGCACATCATTTTTATATATGTTTATGTGGTAGGGGGGGAAATGTGTCTTAGAATTGAAGAAATGTGTATCAGTTTTACCAAATTCTCACCTTCTTAAATGGTGTTGATTCCATGACTACTAGCACATTGCTCCACACTTCTACTACTGAAATTGGTTTATTTAACATTGAGCTTATTTGGCAGTGTTCTTGACCTTTCACACATTTCCTGCCAATAGTGCCTTTCTCGAAACCAACCCTCTTTAATTTGTTGTATCACAATCCCTGCAGACTTTCTTGTTACTTACAAGTTTCAGGGGCTTCCCCTTTCTTTACACCTTTTCTGATGTTAGTGTTACATCATCTAAATACTTTATTCCATAATGTGCCTTATATATAAAGGATCTTTTTGTACATCCAAGAACTCCGAATTTAGTATCACAGTATTTTTTGTGATTGTTGGCAGGCCTGGTTGCTGGCAAAATGGACAGACCATTTCATGGCATTTAATGTTGCAGGCAGCTTTTGTGCATTGCATGATATGAAATTCCTTTCCCTGTCTTGGAGAATCTCTTGAATGTTGCATGTTGCACTGTAGTTTCTTCCATGCTTGAATAAAATTTACACACACAAACACACACACACACACACACATATTTAACTCTGTATTTTTCCCTTCCCCAACAGCTGGCTTACCCCTTGCTGTTCTAAACTTGGCAAAAATAAAGCCGTATCAGAGGGGCTTTTTCTGTAATGATGACAGCATCAAGTATCCGTTCCATGACAGTACCATCACATCCAGTGTCCTCTACGTAGTGGGCTTCACTCTGCCCATTTGCTCTGTAAGTAGCTAAAAATATGGGCAGCTGTCTGGGAAAGATCTTTAGTTCGGATCAAGACTTCACCATTTGACCAAGACTTTGAGTGGGAAGGCTTGGCTTCAATGAATTTATTATTGACTAAATCAAGGGTTCTCAAACTGTGCTCCGCAGAGCCCTTGGGGCCCCCTGGGTAATAGTGATGGGCTCCACAGTGCCATGCAGCATCCCGACTCCTCCTCTTTCATCCTCTTAAGAAATCAAGGGCAATTGAAGTTTTGAGTTGCTGGAAATAGCAGCAGCAGCGTCCACCCAAGGCACAGACCCCTTTTTCGCCCTCTCCCTTGCTGTCCAGACTCATTTTCTCACTGCCCAGACCCTCGCCCACTTTCCCCCCCCAAAGCCGTATTTCCCTCCCATTGCCCAGTGGGTGCTTTGATTGTGTTTTTCCTGCATGGCCTAGATCAGTGGTTCTCAACCTGTGGGTCCTCAAAAGTTTTGGCTTTCAACTCTCAGAAATCCTAACAGCTGGTAAACTGGCTGGGATTTCTGGGAGATGTATGCCAAAACACCTGGTGACCCACAGGTTGAGAACCACTGACTAGTTAATATATAAACATTTCTTGGGGCTCCACAAGAAACTTTTGCTTCAAAAAGGGCTCCACGACTGAAAAGGTTTGAGAACCCCTGGACTAAATAAATACAGTAACTCAGAATAAAAGATGTTCAATTAATTGCATCTCTGTCTCAAGTAACACTGTATTCTTATGAAATGTCTCTATGATCATCTCTGTATTTGTTGAAAAATAAACTGACCTAAACTCAAACTAGCAATTGGTTATATATATGTGTGTGTGTGCGTGTGTGTGTGTGCGTGTGCTTGTAAAGAGCAGGAGGAAAATCAGTTACTCTAGCAATCGCTATGGGGAAAGGCTAATTCATAATTGGAAATAACTTGTGTTGACCTTTAAGACTCAATCTTGTCCTGTTTATCCCAGTTCAGATCCCATTGGGAAATAGTTTTCAGCAATCATATTTAGTGCTGTTAAATCAACTGATTATACAGAACAGATATTTTCTTTCCTAGTTATATAGTATCATTCAACATTGATGTTGTAGTAACATTTAAGAGTTTCAAGAGAAAACAGGGTTGGTGTCAATAAATCATGATTAAACAGCAAGTACTTTGAATAATATAGGATGATAGGTGTTACATTATTTTGAAAATTCTTTTTGTAGGCAGTTTTTGACATCAAGCTTCAGTCAACCAGCTGATATATGAAAACAAAGTTAGAAAGCAACAGCCATTGAAGCAACATCCACAAACTCCGTCTTCTGTATTTATTAGGTGACGTGACATAGATTTAAGTGGTTGACAGGTTAGGCCTATATTTACAGGTTTTAGAATAGATTTACAGAAGTCTTTTTATGTTTCCAAAGTTTGCAAACAGTTTAGCCCAGACCTGGGCAAACTTCGCCCCTCCAGGTGTTTTGGACTTCAACCCCCACAATTCCTAACAGCCTACTGGTCCAAAGGCCCAAAACACCTGGAGGGACAAAGTTTGGCTATGTCTGGTATAGCCCAAGACAAAGATTTTTAATATCCCATTAGTTGCTTAACTCTTTCAAATTAAATCAGTGATTACTTTCCATATTGCCAAACAAGAGAACTTATCTTATCACACTAACAGCAAATAAAGGAATCAGATGTTTCCCCGATGCATTACTGGGGTAGAGAAGGTGGGGAGATCGCCTAGTTCGTGTTATCTTCATATAATAGTTCCTTGACCTAATCCCAGTGCAGAATTTATGCATGCTTAAGCACATTGAAATCAACTGATTTAATCACGAATAATTCTGTATTGATTTTAGGACCCTTTGTAGCTAAAACTAGATGTTGAGGAGAGCAGTTCTGCCCAACATTTCCCCTTCATATCCTAGCAAAGGAAATTGAAAAAATACAATTACTTTGTGAAAAAAATGACTTTTCTTTGCATTAGAAAATATTTCAAGTTAGTAAAGGTAAAGGTTTCCCCTGACATTAAGTCTAGTCGTGTCCGACTCTGGGGGAATGGTTCTCATCATTTCTAAGCCAAAGAGCCGGTGTTGTCCGTAAACAACTCCAAGGTCATGTGGCCAGTGTGACTGCATGGAGCACCTTTACCTTCCCACAGAAGTGCTACCTGTTGATCTACTTACATTTGCATGTTTTCGAACTGCTAGGTTGGCAGAAGCTGGGCAACAGTGGGAGCTCAGCCAGTTCCCTGGATTTGAACTGCCAACCTTTCAGTCAGCAAGTTCAACAGTTCAGTGGTTTAATCCGCTGCGTTACCAGGGTGCCTGATTTAGAGTTAAGCATCCTTATTGAATTCCAATGTGCAGTTAAACTGAGTGCTGAGAAGTATTTATAGCAATGAAATGCAAATCTAAGATGCCTAGCATGAACCTATATATGTTTGGATGTAAGATTAACTAGTGTAACTTCAATGTATGCTTGGGGAAGAAAGTGTGGGGAAATCCAGTTTCAGTTTTTAGTTATCAGCAACCTTGAATCATCAAAACAGTAGGCCACACGTTGAAGAACTGTTTCTTAGAAAGTGTTGTAAACATCATAACATGTGTCTACTAGCCTTTTAAGACTCTTAAAAAAGTAAGACCTTTGTGAAATGCTTTGTGCAATCAGATAAACACGCATCACAAATTACAATCATGTGCTCATGGTAACTCTTCCTGGAAGTAATATTTCATTATATATCTACACTCCCCAAAGTTAGTACTGCTCATTTGTTTGCTCTTTACTTCAGCAACATACTATTACAGTCAATACTTGACATTTACTTGGAGCTGTTCCTCCTTTGACTATCCTGTAGAACCTGAAACCAGCCAAGTTGTCATTGTTCATTAAGAGCTGGAACCGCTGGAAGTCCTTTTAAAGGGTGTTGTTAGGTCCATGCAAGCTGTTTTCAGAAGTTAGTAAAGGTAAAGGTTTCAGAAGGTGCCCTGATCTTACTAGGAACAGAGTTGATGTATCTAGAAAGACAGTTAATAAAGAATTTAATAAAATCGCAAAAGGTCCAAATTCTAACTCTTTCCCAATCTGACAATCAAAAGTCTCTGAAAAAGGTTGGAGGTTAGATTGTGCAGTGTTCTTTTCTTCCTTGTCTTCTGTGTCTTTTCTTCCTTGTTCTCTGTATCTATGGCAAAGTCTCTTTGTTTGTAAAACTAGCTGTTCATTTTTTCAATTGTTGGACTTCTACCAGCCTTTGACTATCAACCTTTGACCTTCAATAATGTTAGCGTCCTTACTCCTTCTAACACCTCCTGGACAAATGGTTTACTCCCGAGAGGCTGCCAGAGTTAGCTGTAAGGCTCTGCCTCCCGGGGGGTGTCTTTAAGGGAAAGGGAATGTCTTAAAGCAGTGGTTCCCAAGCTTTGTTGTTTTGGACTTCAGCTTCCTAACAGCTGGTAAACTGGATGGGATTTCTGGTAGTTGCAGTCCAAAACAACTGGAGCATCAAAGGTTGAAACCACTGTCTTAAAGGGAAGGGCTAACTGTGGTTTCCCCCCAACAATCACTATACACAAACAGACCAGGCCCTTTGGACTAAAGAAGACTTAAATTGGGGGAAATAGTGGGAGTCTCTGTGGGGGCATGATAGGTGTGAACACCTTCCATTTTCTTGGGCTAACCTATTATATCTGACTTCAGGAGGCACAACATTTATCTGTAAATGAATAGTTACTAACAATATTTTACACAATATGGACAAACTGTTCAAACATTGTGGTGTCTATTCTTCAAGTGTATTTTTATTGTATTTCTGTGTTTTAATACCAGGTTTCCCCCCCTCAAAGCCCCATTGTGTATGCTTATTATTAACCCCCACACTTATTAGTGAGAAATAAAACATTCCCACTGATTCTAGATTATTGAATTTTCATCTATATCAACATTAACCTTTAAAGTAGGTATTTGAATATTCATTATGATATTGACTATTGATATTAAACTAAAAGAATCTAAATTCATGTAAAGTATTGACTGTTTGCCTGAGTGTGCTGCATTTAGTTCATTTTCTCAGTCAAAATGCTACATGAAGTAGTGTGCAGACAAATTTCGGTGGCAGACTAAGGTACCTCTTTTCTTTAAAAAGATATGTGCAATGTGGGGGGGGGGCGTTTGTTACATGTGAGTGGCACATTGTCCATTTGTTCTCTCCTCATCATGTCTTGTATTTCCTGAATTTAGAGGTGGCTGTAGCTAAAACTGAACCAACCATCTACAAGATGGGAGGAATCAGTAGATACAGCCCATTAGATACTATGTTTACTCAGTGGGAAGGGCAAAGTATTTTGTAAAGGGAAAATGGAAAACCAAAGAATAAGGAGAATTGTAAGCCATGAGTCTCAGTTTAGGGAGAATGCCATATGATGATGATGATGATAGAATATAATGGAATGATGCATTACTGACTGACCAGGAACACTCTCACAGCAACATCTGTTTCAGGTCCCACTTCAATGGAGGAATGACCAGTAGTAGGAGCAGTGGTAGGCTAGGGGCTATGCAGGAGGTATGGTACATTATGCTGTGTAGTTGCAGAGTAGGATTTTTGTGAGGCTGAAAGATGTTTTGCTGATATTTGACAAACTTTAAACACTGTAGGTGTATCTTATTATTTGGAAGGCCACAGACCTATTTTCAAGCTTGTTTGGGTTCCAGAACCTAGGAATGTGATAAAAAGGGAGTGCTATGTAGGGGAAGCAGTGTGAGTCAGCCATAGCACCTCCTGCTTTGTCCTCAGGAATACCTCAGCTCTTGCCCCTATGTATAAAATGTACACTGACTTGAATGTGCATGCTAAAAACCTTCTTCGTGCAGCCTTTGCCTCAGGAATTTCTATGATGTATTTAAAACCTGTTTCAGAGCTATGCCAAAATGAACAGTACTGCTTTTCTAGGAGTAGAAGCAGGTTTTGTGGGAGTGTTAAAAGCAGGATGCATCTTAGTACCATTCTTGACATCTACAAATAGTGTTATTTCATGGGTTTTCTCCCCTTTACAGCTGGGGCCTGTGGCAGCAGAATGGCCCAGTGCATAGAATAATGATCTCAGGAAGTCAGAACTGCATTCAGAGTTCCTAGCAGCTGTATACCAACTTGCTTTAGTAATAGTTGGCCCTCTGTACCCACGGATTCTGCATCCATGGATTCAACCATCCACTGCTTGAAAATATTTTTTTAATTACCCCCCCCCCCCCCAAACCCAACCTTTGTTTTGTTATTTGATATAAGGGACACGATTTCAATATACCATTGTATATAATTAGACTTAAGCATGGATTTTGGTATCCATGGGGGGTGAGCTGAAATCAACCTGCAGCGAATACTAAGCCTCCTCCTATTTATCTTGGGTTCCTTTACCTTAAAATGGTGGTTCTCAACCTGTGGGTTCCCAGATATTTTGGCTTTCAGCTCCCAGAAATCCTAACAGCTGTTAGACTGGCGGGGATTTCTGGGAGTTGTAGGTCAAAACACCTGGGAACCCACAGGTTGAGAACCACTACCTTCAAAACAAAGCAAATCAGGAGTTTTATTTAAAAATATTCACTGTGATTAAAACTGCTTTACACACTACTGTTTATCTGTACATGAAAGCTGTGACAAGAATACCTGTAAAAATATAAAGAATTTATTCATTAAATATATAATTGTGTGCATTGTACATTGAGAAGCCAGAATATGCTGTTATATCCTGTTTTGTGTTAGCTTGTTGACAAACACTGATATGCAAAATGCCCTTTTATTATATAGCTAACCCAGGCAAGATCGATTCTATTGGTTGTAATTTAAAAGAACTGTATACATGATCTGAAAGTCCTTGTACATATCGTTGAAACAATGCTAAAAAACAAACCTAAAAGGTTCTTAGATAAGTATTATAACTAGCTAGACTAGTGGCAATGTGCAGTCATTAACTACTGGGTTTTGAACATGGCACACCTAGGCTCACATCCAAACCCATCATACTTGAATGTCTTTGAGGTCATAGCTATTTTACCTGATTTACATCATAGGATTTTCTGGCCATTAAAACATTGCCTTGAACAAGATTGAGTGCAAATGCAATAAAAAAATCGACAAATATTTCCTGTCAAAACATTTCTTAATTAAGAAGTTTGGACTAATGCAAACAGACTTAAGCCTTATGCTTGAACTCCCTTTGAATGTATTTGCCAAACTAATTGAATTACCAATTTGATCAGCCTAACCCTCAAATGAATTTATACAAACAGAATGCACAACTGTCTGAGTTGAAAATAGAGCATATGCAAAACACTGAAATCTAAACATGAAATTAATTTCAAATAGACTCAACATCCAATCTTATTGGTGTCCTTATGTTTTCTAGTACTAATTTCTGAAAGAGGGTTCTTCTCTGTTCAGGTTTTGCTTTATTCTTCCTTCCAATTAATCTTATATTATATGCTTCTAAATGCAGGGGTATAGGAATACCTTACTTAACTTTATTTCTTTAATTTATTTACCTTATTAATATCCTGCCTTTCTCTACCCCAAGGGGGACTCAAGGCAGCTTACATGTGGCACCTCCACAGTGCCTTAAAAACATACAATGTTAATTTAAAAATAAATTAGATTAAAATTAATACATATTAAAATACATTCCTATGTTAAACAACCTTAATTTCTGAGATAGTTCATGGCGGGAAGATATGTTGGGATAGGTAGACTGGGCTAGAACCTTTTAAGGCTTTATAGGCTAAAGCCAGTGCTTTGAACTGTGCTCTGTAGCAGACTAGCAGCCAGTGAAGCTAACATAATGGGGATGGTATGCTCCTTTTACGCCGCTCTAGTGAGCAACCTGGTTGCCGCCCGTTGAACCCATTGAAGCTTCTGAACAGTCTTCAAGTCAACCCCACGTAGAACGTGTTTTAGTAATCTATATGGGATGTAACCTTAAAATTGGGTCATAACATTTGGAACATTTATGGACAATTAATCGGGAAGAGATGAATATTGGTGTGATAATGGTAGGGATGGAACACTTTAGGATTGTTGAAGCCACAAAAACTTTTTTTAGCCCCCCCCCCCCCATAAAAAAACAAACAAACAAAGAAAGAAAAACATATATTAATTCCTTCTCCCAGCCCAGTATCTGTTTTTCTTTCTTTCTTTGTTTGTTTTTTGTTAATTGTCCATAAATGTTCCAAATGTTATGACCCAATTTTAAGGTTACATCCCATATAGATTACTGAAACACTTCTCATAAACTGTCAAAACCTAAGAGAAACTACAAATCTTACAATCCAGAAACTTGTCCCTTGTTATGTAACAAAATTTAGAAGACTTTAAAAGTGAATTGAATTCAGAAGTTATTCAAATATATAAAATTTAAAATGTTCAAATGTGATAGTTTTATGAACGAAGTTATACAGAAAGAATAATGGCATCTTATATATTAATTCCTTCTCCCAGCCCAGTATCTAAGATGCCATTATTCTTTCTGTATAACTTCGTTCATAAAACTATCACATTTGAACATTTTAAATTTTATATATTTGAATAACTTCTGAATTCAATTCACTTTTAAAGTCTTCTAAATTTTGTTACATAACAAGGGACAAGTTTCTGGATTGTAAGATTTGTAGTTTCTCTTAGGTTTTGACAGTTTATGAGAAGTGGGAAGAATGGTAAAAGCTGAAAACAGTCAGCATTACAGTAAGACAAAGAAGGTTATTGTGTATTTGAATTTAATGTAATCTTTAAGGTAATTCAGAGGCAGACCTTATAGATGATGGTCTGCATCTGCATAACCTTATTTTCAGAAAAGGAGCTGAGGAAAATCTCAGACTTGTTGATACTCACTTTACTTCATGTGTAAAACATTTATGTGTAGATGGTTTGGTGCTCATTCTGCCTTATGGTGATCCTAAGGTAAATGATCAGGGGGTTTTCTTTCTTTCTGCAAGATTTGTTCAGAGGAGATTTTCTTTTTCCATCATCTGGGGTAATGAGAGTATGTCTTGCCCTGGGTTTCAATGGCTGAGTTGGGACTGGAACTCTAGTCTCCAGAGTCATTGTCCAGTGCTCAAACCTACACAGCTCTGGCTCTTACTGCCCCAATGTTGCAGGACAGATCTCCTTGGCAGAGTACAAGACTGCAGTATGCGAAGTTATTTCTTTCTTCATTAAAATTCTGAAGTTCCTTTAAAGCTTCAGCAAGCAATACATGAATGTTTTTGGTAATTATTTGGAACTGGAAATTTTCATGCTGCCTTAAAAGTGGAGTGATTAAAAATTTAATGTGGTTCTGCCTCAACTCCGAGATATTTAAAAGAAGCTTTTAGGGTTGGGTTTCTCTTACACTAATTTGAAATATGCTGTTTTTTTGTTTGTTTTTTTTGTCGTGTCAGGAGCAACCGCTCCTGTTGTGAGAGAATTGGCCGTCTGCAAGGATGTTGCCCAGGGGACGCCCAGATGATTTCTGATGTTTTCTCATCCTTGTGGGAGGCTTCTCTCTTGTCCCCGCATGAGGAGCTGGAGAGAGTGGAGGGATTTTTATGTTTTCTGTTTAACGAAAATTGAGTGGCAAGTTTTGTGGTCTGTTTGCTTTTTGTCGAAATAATATTCAAGTTTAGATGTATACATTTCTTATTGCCTGTCAAGTTCATGTTGAGATATGTTTTCTCCGAAGTCCTCTTTGTAGATGAAGCTTTTTAAAAGGTGCTTCTAATTAGTCTGTCAGATTACAAAGGCAGCAAAGAAGATGCAGCAATGAGCTGTATTTGCAAAACAAACCTGTGTTTGCATATGCATCTTTTTTTGATGTGTTGTTTTGATTTGAATTTACCATAAGTGGTAGTGTTGGACGCAATTTACAGAAGAAACAGTGACCAAGTTTTTCCATATTCCTTTGCATTATTTCCTCTTTTCTTTCTTTGACACACTAATCATAATGTTTCACAGAACACAGTTGTCTGTCTCTGGATAGGAACATTGACTGGAGAGGAACACAAAAATCTGGCTTGCTTATGAGCAAGAAACAAATATAGAAGGCCTATTAGAGTTGCTTTAAAATTATTTCTAAGAATGCATTTTGTGAACTGTCAATTTAGTACAGTTGTGTGGGCAGAGATAAATCTTGAAAAGTTGTCGTGCCTTTCTTTTTGATCTCAAAGCTTCAAAACATAATGTTGAATCAGCATGCATGGGGAAGGAAGCCGAAATGGTCCACCTATCTGCATGTCTCTTTTATGCTCTTGCTTATTGCTTTGGATGGAAAATGCTTGGGGTTAAAACTTTTTGAAACACCCTGTGTAACGTAATTATCTTATTCTTTTTGCTAGCTGGCTTGCCTTTTGCAATTCTGACTGCAAGGCATATTCCCTTCAAACGAGGAGTGTTCTGTAATGATGAATCCATCCAGTACCCTTACAGAGAGGACACCATTTCATATCAGTTGTTAGCGGGGATTATTGTTCCATTCGATATAATCGTTGTAAGTGTACACCTAATTTTTTTCCATTATCTTGCACTTGAGAAGTTGTCATGCCTTGTTTTGCAATCGGGTATACATGATGTCAAAGGAGAGTCCACAGTCTTTGAAGAAGGCAGCTCTTCAGGAGTTCCTTCAGGAGTAAGCATTTGGTTTATTTATGAACAAAGATGAACTGCTTTATGTTGAGCAGAATTTACATACATCTTAGAACCTTTGTAATGCATTTATTATTAACTTAATTGTTAAAAGTCCTTTTTATTTTAATTTTGTACATGCATTGCTTGCTTCATTCTAAAATCTCAGCAGCTAACCCTTTTCCCCTGAAAAGAAAAAAACCCACTTGCAGAATATCTAGTTTGATTGGTATCTAAAGGAAGTCACGCAAAATCTGAATCTACTGTCTGCTTTTAACTGAAAACTCAACCAAAATGGAAAGGTCATGCAGTGCTTTCAAGGAAAATATTTTCAGTTTTAGGTTATTCAGGAAAGAAATGGAGACACATACTAAATAAACTTTATTATCATTTTGCCTTGAGGATATGAACAAATGAGAGTCTTATTGGGTCGTTATCTTGTTGGAAATGTCTGTGGCCTTTTGCCCAATACCAACCTAGACATAAAGATGAATCCAATGTTGTGATCAAGGGAGATTTCCAGTTTTCTTAAACTGACTGTGTTCTGACTTACACATTCACTCACACACACAGACCCTAGTAATGAAGCCTAAGCACAGAGAGTAGGGCTTACTTTGTACAGTATATCAGGAAGAAAGGTAAACAATATAATCAGTAGAAGAGGCAAAGCAGAAATTTTCCATCTGGTCTGATTAAAAAACAGCAGTTTTTTTTTTACTCTCAGTTGTCATTTAATGCCTGATAATTCCATCTAATTATGTTAACTGTTTCTAGGCCAGTTGGTGGTGGTGGTGGTGGTAGTAGTAGTAGTAGAACTTTTTCACTCTGTTCATGTTAAATAAAATATTCTTCTCACTCCAGCCTTTGTATTTACTCAAACAAAAGGAAATAATTTTAGGATTCTAATAGTAATTAAAAGCTGTAGATAATATCCTTTGGTATTTGGACAAAGCATTTGTGCACAGGGTTATCAAGTCTGTGAGGTAGGTGGGATCTCTTGCAGAAATATGGATAGTTCAAGTAAGTGTGTTTAGGTGCGGTTTTCTGTCTGATGCTCATAGAATAATAAATGTTATGGCTCAAAAAAGTATGATTCATGAACAACTGTATTGTGCACTAGAGATAAGGACATATCAAATTCATATAAAATCATGGAATCTTAGAGTTGGAAGGGACCACAAGGACCATGTGGTCCTATCCCTGCCATGCAGAAATATGCAACTATAGACTCCTGGAAGATTATCACCCAGCTATTCTTTAAAGATCTCAATTGAAGGAGAACCCACCACCATCTGAGGCAGTGCATTCCACTGTAAAGTGACTTGTACTGACAGAAGGCTCTTGCTAATGTTTAAGTGAAATCTTCTTTTTGTCATTTCAGGCCATTTGGAGCAACAGAATAATAATAATGATGATGATGATGATGATAATAATAATAATAATAATAATAATAATAATAATCTTTATTTATACCCCACCACCATCTCCCCAAAGTTAGCTCCGTCTTCTATATGGGTATCCCTTTAGAAGATGCCATTCAGTGGTGGCTATCATAGCACCACTTAAGCCTCTCGTCTTTAAACATATCCAGGTGCTTAAGCCATTCCTCATAGGGTTTGGTCGTTTTGCTCTTGTAGTCACTTTCCTCAACACATTTCAGCTTGTAATTATCCTTTATGAGCTGTAGTGCTTAAAACAGGACGTTCCAAGTGATGTTACATCTTATTCACCTGAAGGATCATTATATTACTCTGAACACATGATCTTACTTCATTTAGATGGAAGGTCAAAAGTAGATTGAAGGGATTTTCAGGTGAAATTAGGAAAGAATGCTGCCTGAAATCTTTAGAGCAGAGTTTTCCAAACTGTAATTTGCGACATGTTAGTGTGTCGGCTGCAATGTGTGTATTGCATGCATCTACAAGTTTTAATTACTATGTAATAAGAAGCCCCCGAGGGCCCTTCCACACAGCCCTATATCCCAGAATATCAAGGCAGAAAATCCCAAAATATCTACTTTGAACTGGGTTATCTGAATCCACACTCAGATAATGTGGGATTTTCTGCCTTGATATTCTGGGATATAGGGCTGTGTGGAAGAACCCAGAGTGTCAAGTCTTTCTGTGAACAGGCCATTTTCCCGATTAAGTTGCACCATTATTTAAATCAAGGAAGGGTAGAAGTATAGGGTTAGCACTTAAAATAGAGCTAACCCTGTATGCCTTTACTTGAGGCAAATAGCTTTAGGGAGTGTGAAATTTTGTTGCTTACCATTGCATTAATAAGTGAATTCTTGTTATTGTTTTTTGTATTACAAAGAACCCCAGGATCCCTATACCACCCTGAAATCACATGACCTTGCCTAATTTCTAAAGTTAAACTAGATTGGGCCTAGTTCCTGGGTAAGAGGCTACTTATATGTCATACATGATTGCTGTAAGCCCAAATATTTCTGATAGTTTCCTCAGCTTACTGGAAAATTGATTGTGCCATAGATAACTGTTATAATTTGTTCAGATATACATTGTACTGAAATATATCATCAGTGTTACATTGTTTAAAAAAAATGAAAGGATGCTTGAAACAAATTACTAGCTCCTTACCATAAATGAGAAGATGAACAGGTTCAGCATTCTTCTGATTTCCAGTTCACCCTGCTCTTGAGGTGAAGTAAAAATAACTTTTCTGTAGTGTTGTTTTGTTCCTGGAAGTCATTTCCAGTTTAGCTATTTTTAATGCTGCCTATTATAAAAGCAGTTCCAAGTATTTTTCAGCTCAGGATGTTCTTCAAGGCTATAACAATATTAACCAAAAACTCACTTTGTGCTAAGTATTTAAAGAAAAGAGCCTGAGGGCCCTCTAATATAAAATAAAATAAAGCAGTTTCTGAAACTGAATTTTAGAAAGCCAGTTGCTGAATAATACATTCTAACCATATATTATTCTAACAAAAAGACACATTCTAATCAAGATTAAATATTTACTTATTTGTGGAGAAAGGTTTGGTTCTAAGTGTAGTAGAATAACTTAAAAAAATTAATAGTGTGTGACTGCTTAAAGTAGGGCTAGACATGGTCTGAAGCTCAGGCAGCTACAACACCCAGTTTTCAAAGACCATAGCTATGCTAATCTGGATAAGTATATGAAAGGATCTTATAGCATATTCAAGAGCAGTTGAGAGAAAGAAGTTGATAGCATGGCATAAATATCCATAGCTTTAAGTCTACATCATCAAATACTTTACCAAATCCAATTTTCAGCCATTCTGGAAAGGTACTGCATGCATCTTTCAAAGCTGAAAATGATATATAGTCACTCCTTTCTGGCTTTTTAGTTTTGGTGGGGTGCTTTGGGATAGAGGCTGAGAAAGCATTTTAGGGCATACTCTCCACAAGACATATAGTGTTGCACATAATACAATGTTATTATGACTGCTGCAATCTGGAAGTGACAAAGATGCAGTTCTAGAAGTCCGCATTATTTATTTATTTATTTACAGTATTTATACTCCTCCTTTCTCACCCCGAAGGGTATTCAAGAGCATCTTTACAGAATATACACATATGGCAAACATTCAATGCTGATTAAACACTGAACAACGCTGATTAAAGACTTAACAAACAGAGGTAAAGGCAGTTGTTCCCAAATTATTTCTGGCATCTTGGAGGCTGTGCTCAACTCCAGCCATGGGGGGCTTTCCTCCAATCAATCGATGTCCTTAAGGGTGCCTTAGTACGTCTCCACAAAAAGCAGCACCTATTTACTCGCATTTCTGCTTTCGACCTGCTTGGTGGGCAGGTGAGCTGGGGCTAATGGTGGGTGCTCACCCCAACCCAGGATTGAACTGCTGGGTTAACAGGATTTTTTTCTGCAGCACAGCAGTTCGGCCTGTTGTGTTAAGCCCAGCCCTTGAGACCCCATGGAGAGAAAGGTGAAGTATAAATACAAATAACTAATTAATTAATTAATTAAAAAAAACTCAACTGACTCTTGTGTGTTTAAGTTTCTACTGAGATCTGTTTGGGCTACATAGAGAATTAGATGCAAGTAAATAATGACACTAATATCTATGTCCAAGATGTTGTATATATTATGCGTAATTATGATTATTTCAATGTTCATTCCTTGCCTGAATTCCTGAACTGATAATCTTTCAGTATATAGAAAGATGAAAACATATTCCTGTTGGTTGCTTTTTCCAGTCATCATACTTCAGAAAGTTTGCTGTATATTTCAGGCATTCTAAAAGAAGAGATGGAACTTCTAGGGCTAATGAAGCGAGTTATGAATAGCTGCAGATTATTCTTGAATTCTGTTCTTGTTGTGATATCCCCTGAAGATGCTGAGCAACCTGCACAGTAGGATAAAATTTAGGGACACCACAGCTTCTGTTTTGCAGACGTGAGTAAGCATCCTTCACCGCTGATTGGCTCCAGTTTTCTAGGTGTGGCTGAAACCAGATGAACATCTTTAACCACCTTTGTCAACATTAGTTTGTTTTTTAGTCAAGCACCCATCATCATTTTTGAGAGTAAACAAACAATTCCAAACTGTTAAATTATTTTAGAAAATTCTTATCTTGGTAGTTAACAGAAGTGCTGATTCTGTAGGAAAAGTACCAATATGTATTTGTCTTTAGCAAATAAACATTGATAGGTGAGATTACTCTGTCTGGAGATAATCAGATTACTACTAAAGGACAGTTACACATTTGTCAGAAATATTAGCATGTCTGGGAAGGAGCGAATGCTCTTATAAGGTACCTTGGTACTGAAAGTATCTGTCAAAGAAGGTCATCCTCCTTGGAAGCACTGAGATTTATTTTAACATGCTAACTAGGTTGTGTTGAGGAGTTTCTCGGATTATGAAATAATAAACTACTTGTGATGCTAATAATTAGACACCTGCCCTGAAACTCAGAATGGGATAATGCAGCAACACCCATCTTAAATATAAGATCAAGCGATTTACCTGTTCTGTAAAATGTACTAAGGTCATTTTGTAAAGGGTATTATATGTTTCCTGGGAGAAGGCAGAACTCACGAGTGTGCAAAAATTATCTTGACACAAGTTTCTTAGGTCAGTGGTTCTCAAGGTGTTTTGGCCTACAACTCCCAGAAATCCCAGCCAGTTTACCAGCTGTTAGGAATCATAGAATCATAGAATCAAAGAGTTGGAAGAGACATCATGGGCCATCCAGTCCAACCCCCTGCCAAGAAGCAGGAATATTGCATTCAAATCACCCCTGACAAATGGCCATCCAGCCTCTGCTTAAAAGGATTTCTGGGAGTTGAAGGCCAAAACATCTGGGGACCCACAGGTTGAGAACCACTGTCCTAGGGCATTTCTTAAACCCCAAAGCATTTGTCTAGATCAGGGTTTCCTCAAACTGTGCTCCTCCAAATGTTTTGGACTTCATTTCCCACAATTCCTAACATTTGGTAAACTGGCTGGGATTTCTGGGAGCTGAAGTCCAAAACACCTGGAGGAACACAGTCTGAGGAACACAGGTCTAGATACAAATGAACCAGCATGTGCTTTGGGCCTGGTAATGGCATATGCAGTTAATATATTTATAATAGCAACAGAGATTGTCTTGTGTGCAGTTCTTGCAGAATAAATAAATGCAGTATATAGAAAGATAAACATTCCAATCTTGTTTTAAGTGGGTATGTAAAAAAAACCCTGGGCTCTTTATTGTGACTCTGAAAGATCCAGGGACTGATTATTAATTTTGGGTGGGAACTGCTGTCTTGTTGCACCCCCACATGCTTTTGACAGTGTTGTTTCAACTAGTTCCAGGTGTGAGATCTAGGGTAATTAATTCGTTCCGACAGTGCCGGTGGATAATCCTGGCAAAACAGGGTGCCTTGGTATTTGTTAACCAAGCAAGTAACATACATGCCCCTCCATATGATTTTTTGCTTATTATATCATGTTAGCATCCCTATATGTCACTTGATTATTATGAATGATGGCTGTAAGTATAGGAATATGTACCATGGAACATGGACTTTGCAGGGTGGCTTACATCACAAGAGGCACAAATGGAAATTACTTCTGTCTATGTACCATATATAC
Source organism: Anolis sagrei (assembly GCF_037176765.1). Classification (NCBI taxonomy): domain Eukaryota; kingdom Metazoa; phylum Chordata; class Lepidosauria; order Squamata; family Anolidae; genus Anolis; species Anolis sagrei. The sequence continues at coordinate 272,572,120 of NC_090022.1, forward strand.
TCGAGTATGAGCCAAACCGAATATAAGTCGAGGCACCTAATGTTACCACAAAAAAACTGACTCGAGTATAAGCCAAGGATGGGAAATGCAGCAGCTACTAGTAAATTTCAAAATAAGCACATTTACATTGAAAAAGGTTAGAATAATGGTTTAATCAGAGTTGGACAGTCTCATCTTAAATCATGGAGGTGGCACAGTGGTTTCAACCCTTGTGCCAGCAGGACTGAAGACCAACAGGGTAAAGGTTCAAATTCGGGGAGAGCATGGATGACCTCCCTCTGTCAGCTCCAGCTCCCCATGCGAGGACATGAGAGAAACCTCCCAGAAGGATGGAAAAACATCAAAACACCTGGGCGCCCCCTGGGCAATGTCCTTGCAGACGGCCAATTCTCTCACACCAGAAGCGACTTACAGTTTCTCAAGTCTCTCCTGACACGAAAAAATCTTAAATTACAGTTTCATGTATATTTTTCAAAAACCTTTACCTACTGATCCCTCAATTAATGTAATTTTATTGGTATCTATTTTTACGTATCCTTCCAATAATAATAGAGTAAAGTAATACATGTAATAAAAATAAAAATAGTGTAAAACAATACATGTAATAATAATAAATAGATTAAAATAATATAAATGTAATAATAACAATAGATAGATTAAAATAACTGTACTAAATATAATAATAATAATAACAGAGTAAAATAATAAATAACCTTGACTCGAGTATAAGCCGAGGTGGGCTTTATCAGCCTAAAAAAAGGGCTGAAAAACTTGGCTTATACTCGAATATGTGCAGTATGTTGGGTTTCCAGTTCTACTATTTGTATTGCAGCCATATCTCCAACCATGAGACAAATCCTTAGTCCTGTGTAACTCACCTGCAAAACACTAATAACATACCTTGTGTGAATATTGTAACTCTTGTTCTGAATCCATAGACTCAGGTCCCTTCCAGACAGGCCCTATATCCCAGGTTCTGATCCCAGGTTTTCTGCTTTAAACTAGATTATATGGATCCATGCTGTCAGATAATCTGGGGTAAACAGAAAACCTGGCATCAGATGCTGGGAGTGCCCTCAAAAGGAAAAATCTGTGCTTGCTACATTTTAAATCACTTTGATGATGATCTTCCCCTTTCCCAAGTAAGTGCTGTTACTTTAAATTGCACTGTTATAGACTTTGGCCAGAGTATCGGAAAAACAGGGAAAAAACTCCTTCTAAATTCTGGTATGCACTCTTGGGATCCTGATCTCTTTCTCATGGTCTAGCAACTGTTCAGAATAGTTACTGATTAGATTCTTAGCTTTAGAATAATATTTATCTTTGTGGGTTATGGTGGGAAACCACAACAAATAACACTTCACATCACCCAGTCTTTACTATGAAGTAATGATTATCAGTGCTCTACAATTGACTTGCTTTATTGTGAAAAAGCACACACAAAATAAAACAAAAACATTTCAAAAAGTTATACAAGTGTACTTCCCCATAGTTCCAGATCCCCACCTTCCCCATAGTTCTGTTGTTTTTTTGGCAAACCTTTCCATCCTGAAGGAAGCCTGCTCTTTTACATGATTAAATTTTGCTGAATGTGGGAGTTGGCTTTTAACATCGATGGCATGTGTGTTCTTGTCTTGCCATTTGACTTGGTTCCTGAATTTCCAGAATGATCACGTTTTTGGCAGAGACACCATTTCTTCTGAGCAGAAGGTCAAGAATGAGTAGAAAGTTGATGAAGAATGAAGTGTGCTAAGTGCTGAGGGTGATGCTACTGAGCTTTTGATAAAGAGTGTGGGAAAGGTTTTTTTTTCCGTCTCCAGGAAGGAAAGGTGAAGATTTCCTAATACTTATGTTGTGAGTTCATTAAACCATCACCTTTTAATCAAGTGGAGAAAGAACAGAAGTTCCTGTTTACTTCAGTGATTTTAGCTGGGTCATTAGAACCAGATACTGCGACTCCTTCTACACTGCCATATATATTCCAGATTATCTGCTTTGAACTGGATTATATGGCAGCGTAAACTCATATAATCCACTTCAAAGCAGGTCATTTGAATTATCTGTTTTGATAATCTGGATTATATGGCAATGTAGTAGGGGTCTGAGATGGTTTCTAGAAATTATTTTCTCTTTATAGAGCCTTAATTAACTTTTTCATCTAGACAATTGAAAACCCACTTTACAAATGTGTGTAGTTCTGATATAATTCTTTTATTCCAGTGGTATAAGTGTTTCCATTTAATTTGTGTATTTCTGTTTTTTTTATTCTAGATGATCCTAGGAGAGGCCCTTTCAGTGTATTACAACCGTTTGCACTCCAATTCATTTGTGCGAAACAACTATATCGCTGCTATATACAAAGCCATTGGGACATTCATTTTTGGCGCAGCAGTCAGCCAGTCTCTGACAGACATTGCCAAATATTCTATAGGCAGACTGAGACCTCATTTTCTGGACATATGTAAACCAGATTGGTCACAAATCAACTGCAGTGCAGGTTACATCGAAAACTTCAAATGCCTTGGAGACAAAACAAAGGTTAATGAGGGAAGGTGAGTGTGGTAACCTTTTTTATATGTACATATATTGAGATTGCCTGATGAAATTGTGAATTTACATACTTTATAAGTGGAGTTTTGATCCCAGTGGAGTTGGCTTTGTAATGATAATGGATTTTAAGTTCACCTCAACCAAAAGTCAGATTTATCTTGCTTGAGCACATATAATGTATTGGATATATTGCCGAAATCGTGTGTCTATTAACAACACCAGTAGTAATAATAAATAATAATGCTTTCCAGAATTTAGTGTGCACATTGAGTAAAGTATAAATTGCTTTAATTGCTGTCAATTCATTTGTTAGATTCCATTTATGAAGCACTCAGCTGTGCAAAAGTAGGAAACAAATCAAATAGGCTTGCATTATCTTATTGATCAAGATAAATTCCCTTTGCTGAATGGGTATCATCAAGAGCAGATGCCACAAGTAGGACTAATAAGATAATTAATTTGCTGCTGATGCTTAAGTCACTTCTTCATGCGGAGTCATTCCTTCTGTTTCCATTGTTCACTTTGTGAGTACTGTTCCTACTATAGCCAAAGTGGCACTGTCCATATGCAAGAAGGGATTTCTTAAGGGTTTCAGAAGTTAAGAAATTGTAATGGAATCAGCCCATTAGGGAGGAATCTCCAAAGCTTATGAGAAGACAGGTCATGTTAATAGATAGACTTGTAAGCATCATGGATCCAAATTATGGACACCAAAACCCACCACTTGTCTATAACCCTGTTCATACATCTATGATAACCCTTTGAGGTTTTTTAGGCCAGCAGAATTCGCCAATACTCCATCCACCGCAAGGCAATGTGTCAAAACACTTTTTTAAGCCTAGAGGAATTTCACAATGTGTGAGATGGGACAAAAATTTGGTGATCAAAGATAAAAGGGTGATGCGCTCAAACAGGTTCATTGAACATAGTTACTGAAGCCAAAAGGGTGAAAGTAATTTTAACGGCTTGGGTCCAAAGAAATGTAGGACTGGCTCTGAATGCCCAAGGAAGTTTGAATTTCTATTTTTTAGACAATAGTCATTTCCACTATAGAGTATCTCTTCTGAAATCTAAAGGCTTTTCTGAAAGTTTGGGACACAGTACAGGAAGGGATTGCCATGCAAAGAGAAAAAGATAAATTACTTGTGGATACGTCCCGATGCTTACACTTCAAAGTAGCTCTTTAGGAATGGTCATTGTGTTTGTGGGGTCAGCCTTGGTGCTGCAGATGATCTTGAAATAAGTTTCAGAGACTCCCGCTACTCAACCCAGGCCTGAAAATAGCTGAGAGCCAAATGTGTAATATTTTATTTTATCTTGGAACTCCAGATATTATAGTTTTCACTACTTAAAAGTTTTTTTCTGTGTTCAGTACTGCATCTGCAGCCAAGTTAGAATAGTTAGAAACTTACTGTTTAAAGTAATAGTTTCTAAAAGAATATGATACTGCATAGTATGGCTGAAAGAAATAGGTAAAGAGGAAGAACACATTGCAAGTGGATTGACTCATTTAAAGAAACCATCGCCTTGCATTTACGATGACCAGGACATTTGAAGGTCTCTCCTACTTAGGGTTGCCATACATTGATGCTGAGATGAGGGCACAAGGCACAAGGCCAGCTTTAGAAATCAGGCAGCTGATAATGGAAATTTGATTTTATGTAATGCAGTAGGAGTCCATTTGCTGATGTACAGAATTTGTATTAATATGGCTTCCATCTGAAAACATAATTGGCTTGAAAGCATCAGTAATATTACTAATGTGGCACTTAGTTACACGATACAGCAGACTCTCAGTTAACCGGAACTCAAGCAACCAGAACTGTGAAATAACTGGCAACAAAATCAAGGGTATCATATTTTAAATAAAAAATAAATGTTGAAATATTAAATATTTTAGCAGAAATGGAAGTTTAAGACAAGTCTGTCTTTATTTGTTTTTAATTAGTGTATTTCAATCATCACCGGCAATCACTTGTGTCCAAGTATGATTGCCTTTCAAGTGCAAGGTCTTGGCGGTGGGTCTGTTGGTGACTATAGAGACCTATTCTTGACCTGCATGTACTTCCGCAGTGAGGACATCGATTTCCAAGTGGATTTCCCAGTCAGGGTTGGCTTGATGCACCTTCCTTTCAACCTCCGTTCGTGCCTCTTTGAATTCCACAGCACTGTTGGTCACAGCTGACCTCCAGTTAGAATGCTTAAGGGCCAGTTCTTGGTGCCCGTTTTTAAGGCTGGCTTTAAGCCCATATTTAAATCTCTTTTCCTGTCCATCAACATTCCATTTTCCATTCTTGAGTTGGGAGTATAGTAACTGCTTTGGGAGATGGTGATCAGGCATTTGGACAATGTGGCCAATCGCGTGAAGTTTATGACAAAAGATCATTGCTTCAATGCTGGTGGTCTTTGCTTCTTCCAGCACGCTGACATTTGTCCGCCTGTCTTCCCAAAAGATTTGCAGGATTTTTCTGAGGCAGGGCCGATGGAATTGTTCCAGAGGTTGAGTGTGGCATCTGTAAATGGTCCACATTTTGCAGGTGTATAACAGGGTTGTGAGGACAATCACTTTCTAAACAAGTATCTTGATATTCCTATGAATGTCCATTGGGACATTTTTTCGAATGAAGCAGAGAGTGTTTGAGGAACACTGAACTCTGCAAGTGCAGCATTTTTGGGTGGGTAGCTTCCCATCAACAAGGTGCAATATCATAGCAATGAAGATGGAGAATAAAGTTGGGGCATTAACACATCCCATGCAATAACTGTTATAACACATATAACACATGCAATAACCGTTGGTTTCAATTCTATCAGAGGAATTGGAGGTTTTATTTAGGCTTTTTGCTTGAGATGTATTTTGTAACTTTATGATCACACTGAGTGGCCAGAATATTTTGAAGATTGAATTTTTTGTATCTCAATCATGTCTGAACCTTGGTGTCAAATTTCATTTTGCTTGAATCATTGCTCTGTTTTAAAATATATACTAACGTGAGCTGTTGTACTACAATTACCATTCAACTTTACTAAAAGAGTGAATCCCACAATAACTATGGATGTCTAATTTTAAAATGCCTTTGTTTGGTCTGTGGAAGGACACTGGGTATTTTTAAGTGAACAGAACAAAAACAGTAGCCAGGGAGCAAAATAGAAGTGAACACAAAATCTTTTTTCAACCCCCTTTTTCTTTTATGAGTGAGTGTCTTACAGAACAAGGTTGGCTTTTTTTGTGTGCACACATATTCTTGAATACTAAGTGTATTTTAATAAACATATTCAATCACAAAATAAGTGCTGAAGCTCAAAATTCCCAAATCTTTTATTCACCAATATTATTTTCAAATAAGGTGAAACAGAACTCATCCCAGTTATTGTTTATTGATATTTTTTGAAATGCAATTCCCATCATCCCTTGCTGTTAGCCAAAGGTGATGGAAGTTGCAGTCCCATCTGATTAGCAAAGAGGTCGATTCTGGGACTTGTAGTATGCAAATACTGAGCTCTGCCTCTGAAGTATCAACCTTTCCACAATTCCATTGCTGATATGATTTAAATATTGATTTGGTCCACTTCTGCAATGACCAAAAGTGTCATAAATATTGACACTAGTTAGTTTATCCATCCAAGGGCTGCTAACTTTGAGGGACTGAAGGAAGCCTTTGTTAAAATAAAACAAGACAATTACATGATTGTTTCAAAAACCCTTAATGCCATAAAAGGTTGGGTTGGTGATTATGGCGTATCAAATATTTTGGTGCTACTACTAACAGAATTCATCTCCATTGGTTTTGTTAGGACAGCTTAGCTGGAAGGTTTTACGGGGGTGGGGGTGTGGTAGGGATGTGCTGTGTTTCTATTTTAAACAGAGGGTGGGTGGCTATCTGTCGGGGGGTGCTTTGTACTTTTTCTACATGGCAGGGGGTTGGAATCAATGGCCCGTGTGGTCCCTTCCAACCCTATGATTCTGGAATAATAATAATAATAATAATAATAATAATAATAATAATAATTGCAACAAGAACAACACTTTATTTATATTTCGTCCTTCTCCCCATATTGCTTTATTTTTCAAAGAAGATGTTCCTCTCCCTAGCAAGGCATCTTTATGGAATGGTTTCTAATATAATGCTATCCAGTGGGATTTGTTTCTTGAAACAGATTCCTGTCTCCCTAAAATCTGCAGAGGTTTGAGAGGCCCTCCACATTAAATTTGGGCATGTAGGAGGTGCATGCAAGCAGAAAAGGAAAGTGCTTTCTTGGACAAACACCCATTTGTGTAGTGTGAAATGACATCCATTCAAATTAAGCATTAGATGGTAAATCAACTAAATTTTTTTAAAGAATGTATTATTAAAAAGCCTCCTTATGTTACTTTTGACTTTTGGAGCAAAACAATACCATAGTCACATGTGACAGGTCTTTCTTTTCTTTGTTCCTGTGTAGAGAAATGTTAGGGGTGAAATATCCCTGACGGAAGAGAATGACAATTGAGATTTTAGCATAGGATGTTTATCTGTTTATAATGTAATTTTATGTTATTCCAGTATTATACAAAGTGTAGGGAAGTCTAACTACAGTTCAGTTTTCTATTTGTAGGTAGTCAGAGTGCTAAAATGGAAGTTGGAAGGAAGCTAAATGTAACTCCAGAATAAATGTCATATACATGTTAACATATTTTTAGTTTTAATGTAAGACTTGTATTGCCAGATGCACATTTTTATAGTGGAAAATGATATAGCACAGATCTTTTGTAGAAAGGTCAGGTATGTAGAGATGAGCATTCCAACACTCGCTGGTCTATTTTCTCAGCATGGTTAAGAATAACATTGAAGAAAAGCAGAGCAACAAATGTTGGCCTTGATCTTGTTTTTGTTTTTTTGTTTTTACTATGACAACTTTGGAAATTGGCATTTGTATAAGGCAGAGAGCTACAAGATTTTTGTACCATATTTTATAAATTTACCTTGTTGCAAGCAATGCCCCCTTTTAAAAAAAAGTAATCTGTAGATGGTTTTAGTAAGTAATTTCTTTAATCATCAAGGACTGTTGTTGACCATGTTGCCTATCTATGTACTTGGTATATAAAAGAAGGATACAGGCAGCCCCTAAGTTATAAATAAGACTGGTTCTGTAGGTTTCTTTTTAAGTTGAATTTGTATCTAAGTCAGAACAGGCACATTTTTAAGTGTAATTCTGCCTGCCTGCCTGCCTGCCTGCCTGCCTGCCTGCCTGCCTGCCTGCCTGCCTGCCTATCTATCTATCTATCTATCTATCTATCTATCTATCTATCTATCTATCTAAGCTTTGGCTAGTATAGGGAAGGGTTAACAGCCCTGTGATGTTTGTTTAGTGTCTGTGCCCCTTTTCAGAAGATTCCACCACACTTTCTGTCCATTTGATAAATGGATTTTGAAAAAATTGGCTTGTTGTGGAAACAAGGATTGATGGGAAAGCCCCATTTGAGACACCTTTTCCCCGTGGTAAATCTTTCAGGACTGAATTTCCCTTCCTTGGGGTCAATTTCTCTCATTTCCTGTTGTCTCATCTCCATTCTTCACTGCGAGTAATTTGTAAGTTGGATGTTTGTAAATTGGGTACTGCTTGTATATTGAAGCAGGGTATTATGGTCTAAGGATTAGGTTTTTTGAGAAGTCTAAATCTACTCCACAGTGGGGAAGATGTAGACTGCAGGACCGTTTTGTTGGCTTTGAAGACCCCAGGCTTGTCCCTAGATGGTAAAAAAAACTAAGAAAAAACACACATGTAACCAGAAAATGTGTTTTTGATTCCCTTTGCCTCTCTCACTGTTCCCTACTATGAACACTATGAGAATTGGATGTACAGTATTTGGGGCACTTCTGTGCAGCCTGCTGTGGGCTAATTACCTTGATCCCTCAATAGCTTCTGAATTCCTTCTATGCAAAATGGGAGAAAAGTGGAATGTGCACCAATTCTATATTGATACAGTAGCTATTACATCCTTCTAATGGGTTTAATTCAGGGCAGGATGGAAAAATTGCTTTAAAAATCATAAAACCGCACACACACAAAATGGCAGCCACTTCCCAGAAACATTAAGATTCATTAGCCAGGTTATGCTGGTGTCATTATCAACAGGAAGAGAATGAGTATATGTCACCCATGCATTGTAACGTATGACATAAAAACATAATAGTGATGTGTGTTGTTACAGAGTATTACATTATTTACTGGCCCCAATAGTAGTAGTAGTAGTAGTAGTAGTAATAAACAACTTTATTTGTATTCCGTCCTATCTCCCCAAGAGGAATCAGGGTGGATTCCAACATAACAATGGTAAACATTCAATGCCTGCATAAAACACACGATACTAACAGAAAATCCCAGAAAAATCCCACATAGAAAAGTAACATTAAAGCCTAACATTAAATCAAGACCTAACATCAGTAAATTATACCTGACATCAATAAATTTAACTACATGTAATCAGACAAAATTCTATAAAAGCAGAGATCTAAACAAGACATTCACATTAATGTACAACAGCCAGCAAGGGTTCACAAAATGGTGTGGGTTGGTTATGTAGTCAGATGAGGTCATTGGGCTGGTGTGGAGTTACTTACCTGGGCATTCCCTATTATTGGTGTGAAGTAGAATTGGAGGAGTGTGTTTGAAGTCCCAAGATGAGGTACCTGCTAGGTTGCTGGGCAGAGAAATTTTAGCACTCTGTCACAAAAATTGGAGGACAATCCATTTTTTAGAAATTGCTGCCTTAGCATATAGATTAACTTCCTTGTTTTCTGTCTCTGAAGTTCCTCCTTGTTTGCTCTAAATGTGTAAATCTTGATAGTGAGGAGAGATACTCCTTCCATGTGCTGCTAGTATCACACCCCCAGCTCCACTTCATTTTAGTTATTGGGCTTTTGCTGTACTGAGAAAGTGTTCCATTAGTGTATCTCGGGTGTTGTGCCACAGCATATGTGGTTTTTTGCTCATGTGGCATGGGTTCCGCTATTCTTGCATAGGTATGGACAACACATGGCTTTAAAGTTAAGCACCCGTCTAAGGTGATTTCTTGGTGTTGCAAACTGTACTGATTAAATTTGGTAGCAAATTTCTAAAACTTATCATTCCATCTTGAAATGATCATTTCTTATCACATGCACTCAGTTTGGGCAGTGTAACAAACTATTTGTCTACCTTTCGTGAAGACATCAAGAGAATATTGTCAGACATTTTTCAGCTTGCACTCAAAATGGCTGTATAGCTACACAAGTCCTTGGAGCTTGGTACCAGATGCTTTGGACAGACATCAGGTACCAGATGCTTTGGACGGACATCAGAGGATGGTCATGATTTTCATGTTCTGCTGTTGATTGTCCAGAAGCATCTGGTTTACTGTGATTGAAAACAGAATGATAGACTGGGAGGAGCTTGGTTTGATGCTACAAGCAATTGTCCTCATGATAGTTCACATGATTACATATGGCATATAGACAGACAACTGCAGATAGATTGGAAACTACATAAGTCCCTTTTCCCACCACTGCCAGACATCTTTATTTTTTTCATTGATAGTTTGGAAAAGGAAGGGCTGTTTTGGGCCCTAAAAAGATCTGAGGGAAATAACATTGCGTTGGGCACATCATGAGAAGAAAGGAAAGCTTAGAGAAGACAGTTATGCTGGGAAAAATGGAAGGATAAAGGAAGAGGGCCAAGATGGATGGATGGTATCCTTGAAGTGACTGGATTGACCTTGAAGGAGCTGGGGGTGTTGACGACTGACAGGGAGCTCTGGCATGGGCTGGTCCATGAAGTCACAAAGGGTCGGAAACGACTGAATGCATGAACAACAATGGGCAATTGCACTTGCTGCTAGGTTGTCCAGCCCAGGAACCCCAGTCCATTGGCCTGGTTTCAAGTTCATTGTTGGAACCCCAGTGAACAGTAGTTCTCATGAATAACTGAAGGGCATGAGTTAACTTTGCCTGTAGGTTTCATTTCTGCATTTGGTTTGATGCATTCATGTAATCAATACACCATTGATTTGGTGCACTTATAGCATATTTCATTCTGAGAGGTCCTCAATGCTAAGCTGATCTTTAAAAACCAAGTACAAATCTTAGAGCTTCTGTGGCTTCTATTTTTACAGTGATTTTTTTTCAGTGATGGGGAAATTGGAGGGCAATACAGTTCCCACCCTTGATCTAATATAACTTTGGATGTTTTATTTTGTGTGGTCTGTTTTATTCTGTTTGAAGACTGGATGTATTCATACCACTTCACTATAGAGGGTGTCCAATTTTAATTGCAAACATACACTGTAATGTTCTGCTCAGATAAGATGCTCCTGCTACACACTGTTAGCCATATTCCCCTAGCTGAGCTATGTGTTTCCTTGATTCAGATAAAGTCAAGAAAGCCGAGGATAAGGGAAAGGCCGCAAAGGGAAGAAACACTAAAATCATTTTTAAAAAGTACAAGTTCTTTATTTTGCTTTTTAAATATTGTGTACAACCTTGGATCTTGTGCTGGGAAACAGGTGGGGTATAAGCTAAATAAATAAATGCATACTCATACATCTAAATACATGCTGAATTAAGTCCATGGTAAGAATTTGCATATAATAATGTATGGATTGCTGCACTGATCCATCTAGTTCCATCCAAAGTAGTTCGGAGTTTGATGGGAGTCTTTTCCCAGCCTTCCATGGGGGTAAACAGAGTCTACTAAATACGAAGCATGTATTTCGCTAATAAACAACACCCTGTGTCCTAATTTATAGTTTGGAGTATACAATTAAATCTTCATATTAATGTCAACGGACACTTTCACAGGTATTTCAAAACACCACTAACCACTTGCCATCAAAATGTTCATCATCTAGGAATGTTCAGTACTCTTTCTATTTATTCTGTTTCGGCTTGGGAGGCTGCAGGAGAACTGTTTTCCAGCAGAAATCATCACATTTCTGGCACATAGTTCAGGGATTCATTCTCCAAACTTGCCACATCATGAGAAAATGCCATGAGAGTTATTTTATTTTGTTGCTTTTTCCAAAGAAGGATGCATAGATCAATTAGGGCATTGAGTTTCACCCTTGGCATGACACATCGGGCACTTTTCTAATGTTATGCTTCCTTTCCAACCTGTCCTTGTTGTTTGCTTATTAAGTGTTTTAAAAGCATACAAGTACTGTACAAAAGTTAAAAGGTCAGTCTGCTGAAATAGTTTATGGTCTTGGGGAAGGGAAGAGAAGGGAGATAAAGAAAAACAGGCGGACTGCATTTATAGGCTACCGCTAGCCAAAAATTCTTAATTCTTGAGGGTACTGGCTAATCAGGGAGAAGACATTTGGAGTGGTTAAAGAAGCCATGGACCTTCCCTTAGTGGTTTGCTTATTGTGACATTTGAACCCAGCAATCTGGCTACTTCATCCACCAGGAAGCCAAGGAAACAACCCACAATTTGTTCTTGGTTTATTTATCTGATTCCTTGAAGGAGAAGCCAGACAGATTGCCATGTCTGAATGCCATGATAAGCCAACCACAGACTGGAAGTCTGTGCTTTGGTTAACCACCCCTGTTTGCAATTTGGCGATTAAAAAAACAAAACCCCTACCGTGGTCTACCATCTAACAATGTCTATCCTTTTTCTATCATCAAAGAAGGTGGTGTGCTTATTAGGGATGTGCACGTTTTCGTTTTTAAATCGTAAGTCATATGTAATTCGTAAGTTTTTTATATACAAACAGATGCTAAGATACATGAGAATAAAAACTTTAGAATCAAAACTCATCTAATACTTTTTCATTTGAATTCTGTAATGCTTGGAAGTGAGTTTTATTTTCAGAGCAAGTGAGGTGAAGCTATAAAGGCTGTCATTTCTCTTCAAATTAAGAAGAGATTTATTTATTTATTTATTTCATACGTTTGTATCCCACGCTTCTCACCCCCAGAGTGGGACTCAGGGCGGCCTCACAATCGGCAACCATTAGATGCCTAAACACAGACAATTACAATAACAATTTAGATTTAAAATAATAGCTAAAATATCAAATATAAACAAACAATTAAAATCACTCAAGTTCAAGTCATAATCCAGGTCAGTCCAGTGTCAGTCCAATAAATCATTCTTATTATTATTGCTACATTTTCTGCTCAAATTCTTGATCCCACAACTTAATTTTAAGATTTTTCCTAAAGGATAGGTGGGAGGGGGCCAATCTGATTTTATTCGGGAGGGGCTCTAACAATGAGGGAGAAAGACACCTCTGAAGTTTCCCCATTGGCACATTTACTTAACGAAAAGTAACAAAAAAGTAGTTATGTAATTTTGTAATGAATATTGAAACATTTTTTTCATTGATTGCACAGGCTAGTGCTTATATAAGGTAGAGTTTACAGTTAGATTTTATATTTTGAAGGCTGAAAAAGTAAACCCTTTAAGGTTTCTTTTTAGTTATCTAAAATTTCTTGATGTGAAATCCAAAATCATTGCATTGTGTGATAGAACTATACCAGAGTTCAGAGTAAAATGACTTTTTTTATGGGATCTGCAGGACTGCATACTTAGAGATGTAATGGAGAAAGTGTTTTTGTGCCTATTAAACCAAATGCAGGAATGAAAAGTGTAGTATCATGCTGTATGGATTGGACATTATTTCGTTACTTTGGGAACATAAACTGCATTATATCTAACTTGATTTGGCATAAAATCATCATGTGTATTAAAAGTTGATTTTATTCATAAAATAATTTTAAATTGTCCATAGAATTGAAGTGGAGGATCTAAGAGATTCCTAAAGAGACCATATTAATAAAATCTGCAGCAGGGGAGGGACGACTGCAATTCCTTCTTCCCTGTTCTGTTTTCTCCTTCGTAAATTCATAAACCAAACCCTTACGCATTTTCCTCTGATAAAGATACTTCATGGAATATGAGTTAATTTTTTTCTCATACAACACAGCCACTTTTTGCTTTATTCTGAAACTAATTTTCAGCCCCAGCATAAGTGAAGAAGGAGAAAAAGAAAGGAAAGTTAGGATGGAGGAGGCTGTGTTAAACTAGGGAGCCAGAGAGTCCTTTTGAGCCAGGGAACTAAGTTTTTCAGGGAAGGCTGGGGGCCAGCAGGCAGCTGTAGACAACCAGGAGCTTCATTGCTGAGCCAAAGCCTCTGGTTTTCCTTTCTTGCTTGATTTCCAGTCTGTACAATGACCTTTGCTCGTGTCTTGTTATTCTCCAGTGTGTTCTAATATTGCAGTTTTGTTAACATTTACTGACTACTTATACTTTCCATGCATAATTTCCTCTTCTTTTAGTGCAACGAAGTAATCCAGATTTCCTGCAGACACCTTGCCAGAGAGGCGAGCTGTTCTAACTTTAATCCACTGTCCTCTTGTTATCTGAAATAATTACAAAGAGAGAATTTTTGAGATTAGTCATTTCTTTGTGGAGTTAGCAAAAATACCCCTTTGCACTTGTTGCACTGTTTTTATGGTAAGGAAAAATATTTTATCTTAAAAGAGACTTTAAACTATTTATAATGGTCTCCTGACAGCCCCTATGACTGATATTGTGTGATGCTTTCCTTCTTTAAAAATAATATAAAGGTTTTAGTACATTCTGCAATAATTTAACTTTTAAATATATAAATATAAGGTTACATTCTTACGGTTAAATTGTTAAATTGGATTATTTCAGTACAAGCCATACATCCTAAATGACCCAGAATTGGCTTTATATATATGTAGGTATATTTTTTGTTTTGTGTTTGTGTTGGATTATCCATTGGATTTTTGCATTTATATAAATAATTCTAATTCTTTGACGTAGGAAACCAGGTTGGCAACTGTGTTTTATATGTCATTTCACCATATGGCAAAAGCCTCCTTGTTTACTTAATGGGTTTTGCAACAGTTTATCTTCAATAGCCGTCTGATTATATTATTCCTCCTTAGAATTTTACTATTTATTAACATTGGTTTTAGCCTCCCTGAATAGTATGTAAATCTAAGAACCTTAATTTTGCCTCATTTTTTCAAGCTTACTTCTGTTTATGTTTATCTGTTTTCCAGTTTAATATTATTGTAAATGAAATCACCAAAACACTTTTCTTAATGTGTTTTCGACATGTTTAGCAGCAAGAGAGTCCCCCAGAATGTTTTAAAATATATAATAAATGGAAATACGGTAGAACTGTTCTTTTTTAAACTGCTAGTAGCACTAGCTTCCTTCCCGTGCTAGTTAATGCCTAACAAAATAAGAATGTCTCTACTTTTCTAAAACCACAATCCAATAAAAGAAATGCCCTGTAAAATAAAAGAAAGCAAAATCATTTCACTCAATTGAATTTAAGTCTAGTAATTGAACAACTTAAATTTCAGCTCCTTGGAGAAATGGTTGGTGTTGACTTGGAGTCTCTAGAGTCTCTAAAGGAAGATGAGTTCATATCTGTAAGGTGACGGCCATTGAATGTTGTTCTTTATTTACTGATACGATTTTAGAATTTTTTAATACTGGTAGCCAGATGTTGTTCATTTTCATGGTTTCTGCCTTTCTGTTGAAATTGTCTGCATGCATGTGGATTTCAGTGGCTTCTCTGAAGTATGAAGCTTAAATATTTACAGTCAACAGAATCAGCATCATATATGCAACATATCCACAGCATCTTTCATTGTATGCTTAAGGAGGAGTATACTGCTGTTACACTGAAGAGTCTTGTGTACTTTAAGTTACATAACTGGATCTGTAAGCATTTCCTTTATAAAAGTGGTTTTCAACCTGTGGGTCATAGAATCATAGAATCAAAGAGTTGGAAGAGACCTCATGGGCCATCCAGTCCAACCCCCTGCCAAGAAGCAGGAATATTGCATTCAAATCACCCCTGACAGATGGCCATCCAGCCTCTGTTTAAAAGCTTCCAAAGAAGGAGCCTCCACCACACTCTGGGGCAGAGTTTTCCACTGCTGAACGGCTCTCGCAGTCAGGAAGTTCTTCCTCGTATTCAGATGGAATCTCCTCTCTTGTAGTTTGAAGCCATTGTTCCGCGTCCTAGTCTCCAAGGAAGCAGAAAACAAGCTTGCTCCCTCCTCCCCGTGGCTTCCTCTCACATATTTATACATGGCTATCATATCTCCTCTCAGCCTTCTCTTCTTCAGGCTAAACATGTCCAGCTCCTTAAGCCGCTCCTCATAGGGCTTGTTCTCCAGACCCTTGATCATTTTAGTCACCCTCCTCTGGACACATTCCAGCTTGTCAATATCTCTCTTGAATTGTGGTGCCCAGAATTGGACACAATATTCCAGATGTGGTCTAACCAAAGCGGAATAGAGGGGTAGCATTACTTCCCTAGATCTAGACACTATGCTCCTATTGATGCAGGCCAAAATCCCATTGGCTTTTTTTGCCGCCACATCACATTGTTGGCTCATGTTTAACTTGTTGTCCACGAGGACTCCAAGATCTTTTTCACACGTACTGCTCTCGAGCCAGGCATTGTCCCCCATTTTGTATCTTTGCATTTCGTTTTTCCTGCCAAAGTGGAGTATCTTGCATTTGTCACTGTTGAACTTCATTTTGTTAGTTTTGGCACATCTCTCTAATCTGTCAAGATGGTTTTGAATCCTGCTCCTGTCCTCTGAAGTATTGGCTATCCCTCCCAATTTGGTGTTGTCTGCAAACTTGATGATCATGCCTTCTAGCCCTTCATCTAAGTCATTAATAAAGATGTTGAACAGGACCGGGCCCAGGACGGAACCCTGTGGCACTCCACTTGTCACTTCTTTCCAAGATGAAGAGGAAGCATTGGTGAGCACCCTCTGGGTTCGTCCATTTAACCAATTACAGATCCACCTCACTGTAGTTTTGCCTAGCCCACATTGGACTAGTTTCCTTGCCAGAAGGTCATGGGGGATCTTGTTGAAGGCCTTACTGAAATCCAGGTACGCTACATCCACGGCATTCCCTGCATCTATCCAGCTTGTAACTCTATCAAAAAAAGAGATCAGATTAGTCTGGCATAACTTGTTTTTGATAAATCCATGTTGACTATTAGCGATGACTGCATTTGTTTCTAAGTGTTTGCAGACCACTTCCTTAACAATCTTTTCCAGAATCTTGCCTGGTATTGACGTGAGGCTGATCGGACAGTAATTGTTTGGGTCATCCTTTTTCCCTTTTTGAAGATTGGGACTACATTGGCCCTCCTCCAATCTGCTGGAACTTCTCCCGTTCTCCAAGAACTCTCAAAGATGATTGCCAATGGTTCCGAAATGACTTCCGCTAGTTCCTTCAGTACTCTTGGGTGTAGTTGATCTGGCCCTGGGGACTTGAACTCATTTAGAGCGGCCAGGTATTCCTGGACGACTTGTTTCCCAATTTGGGGTTGGATGTCCTTTAATCCCTCATCCACTCTAATCCCTCATCCACTTGTAAGATAAAGTCACCAGGTGCTTTAGCTTACAACTCCCAGAAATCCCAGCCAGTTTACCAGCTGTTAGGATTTCTGGGAGCTGAAGGCCAAAACATCTGGAAGAACCACTGATTTAGAACAAGTGACTATTTTAATTCTGCAAATGACCATTAGCATCCTCGGTGAGATAAAGAGACCTGTGCTGACCATTTCTCACAACTGATCTGTGTCAAGGCAGAAAAGTAAGGGAAGTGCTTACACCTTTGTGAACTTTAACTGCAAGAAAGTCTTGAAGCCCACTCATATCCATCAGGCCTAATTTCTGTTTGGACCTGTAAAATGGTTTCCCCCGGTATCTCTCTGATTTGATTTACAGGTGAATTTTGTGGCTGGACTTTGTTGAGGTGAGAGATCCATATTTATATACCATGGATGTAAGTTTGTATAGTTGTGTGCAGGATACAATTTCACTGCTTAAAGTAGGAAAGAACTCTGTCTTTCTCATCAAATGAGCCCTGCAAGGGCTTTACTATTGAAGTAATAGCTCTCTGTATTTTGGAAACTATTTCAACCAGAAGTCAGGAAAAGGATAGAGTTTCACTTTATAGAGAGTCCTGAAATGAAATCTTTGGCTATTTTCTAATGAGTTGTTTTTAAGTTGCAAAGCAGAAGACGGGACTTCGGATTTTAAGCTCTATCTGAACAAAAACCAGATAATGTTAGTAGTAAGAGGCTTGATTAAATGTGTGCTCTGTGTTGGTGAGATTGAAACAGCCCTTGGCAGTCAGACATTCAAACAGAGTTTACAATGCTGATCTTGCCTAACAGCCATTTTATTGCAGTGTGTGTCAAAACTGCCTTCAAAGATAGCTGTATATACATGTTTAGCCAGATATGTGTATCATTTTTGCAAGGAAGATGAATTGCTGTGTAGCTTGTGTCGTTTCACAATTAATGCAGTTGAAAAGGTACCTTCAGATGGAAAAAATGGCTTTCTTCCAGCTTCCCAAAATCAGTAATAAACAAAATGGCACACAGTTATTTTAAAAGGAAAAGAACAACTTTAACTCAGAGCTAAAAAAATATGTTGAATTTATAGGATGAGCCAGTTCTTCATACCTGTTGCTTTGATATATTACTATTGAAAATGATAATGCTGCCAAAGGCAAAAATGAGTAATATTTGGATCCATTAAAGATACCAATCTTCCCATTTCCCCATCTTTTGCTTCTGGTCTGCTTAGCTATAAACACGCAGGACATTACTGTAGTCGCTAATGTGTGTCAGATTGTTGTGATGGTCTGAAAAAGGTCCACACTATTTGTCTGTCTTCACTGGTGACAGAATACCAAATTAGGAAGATCCATGATCTGGTTCCATAAGAACTTAAGGTTAATTACTCACGTCATGTTTAAAGATTCCTCTTTGAAATAGTTTTCTTAAAAGGTTCTTCTTCAGAAAAGAGAGTTGATTACTGTACATGTTTCTTGTTTGGGCTGAAGGTGATGTGATTGTTAACCGAGATATCCTACATACATGTTCAGTAAACAAATAATGCCTGAAGGTTTAGCAGTTATACAATATATTTGAGAGCAAACAATTAAATCTTGATGCAAGTAATACTGCTGTTTCTGATAAAATATGAAAACATTCACTTTTCTCGGAGCTATCCTTCTTCCTATTTTCTCTCACAACAATGACATTGGCAGTTTTTAGACCAGTGGTTCCCACCCCCCCCCCTTTTTTTTTTTTTACCAGGGACCACTCTCCAACATAATATCAAAAGGGTTACGAATCAGTTTTTGGTCAGAAAATTACATTGGATAGACCACATCAGCTCTAGTTTCTGATAACAGAACACATGCCATCCAGTAGTTGCCATCTGTTTGCCCACAGAAAACCATATTTAATAATCTAGAGCTGATGTAATATTAATCTTTTGTGGATAGTCAGCCTCTCCCCTCCCAACATCCCCATTGCCTCAGCACTATAAGAAATTTTCACAAGACCAGTTGCTCTTGTTGCCACATGGTTTCAAGGCAACGGTGTAGTAATGGTGAGGCTGCAGGCCATATTTTTGTTTTTTGGGGACCACAGGTTGGGAACCACTGTTTTAAACATTAGTTTTCACTCCCATTGCATCTAGCTATAAACCTAGCCAGATTCCAGTCTGCTGAGAAAATGTGGCATGCCCCATCATCCAGTATACAAAGACACAAAGTAAGTGCAAACATGGTTAAATACATGGTAGAATCCATGATGCTGACAAATACATTATATGTAGACTACAGCCACCTTAACCTATCATGCACATGGTCAGTGGTTCTCTTTGTTGCATAGCTGTCATTGAAAATAGGTTCCATATGTAAAATCCTGAAAAAAATATAATCCGTGTTGTAGATTTAGTTGTCCCATTGCTGATAAGCTGGAATACTTCTGTTTTAGTCTAGCTGCTAATGGCAGATCTAGTAAAATATGTGCATGATGTATACTGAATTATAAACCCCTTGAGTTCTTATGAATACAAGTTAATCGTACTTTTACTAGAGGAAAATGTGAAAATAACTTTATGCTATGCTTAGCAAGTTAACACATTATTGAGAAAATTAGCTTTTGAAACCCAGCAGACTCCTGGCAGCCATCAGAAAACAGCTCCTGGATGTAGCTGACAGAGGAACCTTAAGGAGAGGAATTGTTGCACATACTGTATGTGCTGAAATTTTCCTTTAAAAAGCAGGTGCTCTCTTTCCACTAACAAGAAATAGGAAATCCTCTTGGGTGTCTGAAGCAGCTTATTGCTGGAATCAAGCTATTCTAAAACATTTCAGCTGATTGCTAACGGTTCTTAGCTTAACGTTACATATAAACGGTCCAGTTAAAGCAGTGCTATTTTACTAATGCAAACCAGTTTTCCCCATTTTTGTGAAACATTGCATTATTGTGAAGACTTCCCTTCTTGATTCATTTGTCAATATTTTCCTCCTTTATTCATCAGGTATAAAGTGAAGATTTCTTCTGGAAAGCTAATTATGAGAAGGAAACTAGTTTCTAGGTTCTAAATCTTTGCACACTTTCAGTTGCTGTGACCATAAAGTTTCTCTTTTATAGATAGTTTTGCCTTGTCTTACTATAATATTGACTTTTAAATGTGTTTCTTAGGTAGATATAAAGAGTGAAATAGTGCTGATATAAAGTTGACTTTACACATGCATGCGTACCAAGATTGTTTACTTTGGCTCTTCTCCTGTCCCAGTGCTTCATTTTTTTAAAATGGCCATAATGTGATTGATTCAACAAGAGCATAAATTTTAAATGTTCTCATCTGCATTGTGCTATTGGTAAGAATGGGAGGAATTAAAAAAAGGAATATATCAAGGAATAATATTTCTCTGAATCCTATATCTGTATCTGAATTAATGTTATTTTATTAGGGATAGTGGAAGATTGTTTGCTGTCTGACATACATTATCAATATTATAGAGATACATATACAAAATGTTTACAAATGGGGCATTTACCTTATATTCTGGAATCTTACAGATGTTCAGCAAACATTCTCACAAATCTTTCTGTGTTGTTATTCTTCAAGCATTAGAAGGTCTGTTCTAATGATCTAAGAAGAAAATATGCTGTACAGGTTGTTCCTCTGTGGAATGCTTAACTTGTTAAAACATGCTGTGCTTATGAAAAAAAATTAAAGAATAATAAATTATTGTTGATTAGCTTGTCTTTCCTGCTTTTTAAAAAAGGGCTTTATTTCTGATTTTTCTTTAGACTCTTTGGCAGGTTGTTAATGTTGCCGAACTGGTATCTAACTGCCATAAGGCCTCTTGGTTGTAACTGCATAGGATGTAAACTGCAAATAGCAGGGTGGTTAAGTTGGCCAAGTTCCAGAAATGTCCAGCTTCATCTGTGTGCGTTTGGACAGATCCAACCAAAGGATAAAGTAGGGCAGTACAGGTGTTTTTCAATTGTAGTTTCAATAATCTTTCACCAGTGGTTATGCTGGCTTGATAGGATAGGATCTGTAAAAGCAAAACATCTAGTGGCTTCATCGACCACTCCTGGCATAAACTGATCAACCCTTCTCCTCCACTATTAACTGTAATATGACATTTCTAAAGGGGTAGTTCATAAGTGTTTTTGTTTTGTTTAACAAATTTTGTTTAGCACAATTATTGTACCCTACAGATGCATCTTGTAAAGTTACTTACATTGCATGAATTCTATGCCAAATAAAATGTGTTAGCCTAGATAGGCATAGTTAAAGCAATGGTATTCCCCATATAACCTATGGGTATGAGAGCTGGACCATAAGAAAGGCTGAGTGAAGGAAGATAGATACTTTTGAACTGTGGTGTTGGAGGAAAATTCTGAGAGTGCCTTGGACCACAAAAAGATCAAACCAGTCCATTCTTCAGGAAATAATGCCCGGCTGCTTACTGGAGGGAAGGATATGGTGGAGGTAATTGGGGGGGGGGGGGGGGTTGTTGGGTGATACATAACTAAGGAATGTATAGAATGTCAGTTAAGAAATATTTACTCTTGGAATAATGTTTATTGAAATAAGCCCTGTATGGCAAAATTTTTATTGATTGTTGGGATGTATCAAAATAAAATTTAAAAAAAACTGGAGGGAAGGATATTAGAGGCAAAGATAAAGTACTTTGGCCACATAATGAGAAAAGATGAAAGTTTGGAGAAGATAATTATGCTGGGGAAAATGGAAGTTAAAAAAGAGGGGCCAACCAAGGGCAAGAAGTTATCCTTGAAGTGTCTGGCTTGACCTTGAAGGAGCTGGGGGTGGCGATGGCCAACAGGAAGCTTTGGTGTGGGCTGGTCCATGAGGTCACAAAGAGTTGGAAGTGGTTGAACAAATAAACAACAACAAGCCTTTTCAGTACCCCCCTAAGGTACTCCAAGGGGGGCATCAGGGACACTTGAGTCTTCTTCATTCTTCATTTTAGTATGACGACTGACCACTGTAGTTTTAAATATATGTGCTTTTTAAATGTTTTATTGTAATGTGTATTTTGATATTTTACCGATTGTATGTGTTTTTATGGTTGGAAACCGGGCTGAGTCCCTCTTATGAGGTGAGAAGCTCGGTATATAAAACTTTGAAATAAATGAAATAAATTCCTGAAGTTCTTAATTATGGTTTCAAAAAAATCTTGTAGCACACCCCAGTTCTTACTGATTTTATCAGCCCTGCTGACTTTTTTTTGCCTGTGTAATGTGTATGTATAATGAATTGCAAGATTGTGTTCTTGTTGATTATAACCACAAGGACTGATTATATAGGGCTAGGTTTCCAGATCTCTTTCAATATCAGCCGGATATTGAAATATCATTTCAGATAATACTTCGTCAAGTTCACACAGCAACTTTCTTTAAAATGTGTGTTAGACAAATAGGTATTGGAAAAGGCGTGTGTGGCGTTTATATACTTATTAAAGTTGATTGGTTGTAACGTCCTAATGAAAACTTTCCAAAATTTGTGCACTGTGTTCCTAATGTTGTTATATATCCTTCCATTCAGTTCTGTGTTTACTCCCTTTTTTCCTGCTTGGGAATCTTCTTAAGAGTTAACACAACTGCTGGTGCATTTTTCAGTTGTATGGCACACATCTTTGTAGTAACAGGTTAAAATGCTTAACATAATTGGGTCATATTATTTGGAATACAAAGCTATCAAGCAAAAGAACATGTGACATTTTATGGCAACATTATTATGATGAGTTGTTGAAGGCTTTCATGGCCGGAATCACTGGGTTGCTGTCAGTTTTCCAGGCTGTATGGCCAGGCTCCAGAAGCATTCTCTCCTGGGCGAGACGTCAGGAGAGAATGCTTCTGGAACATGGCCATACAGCCCAGAAAACTCACAACAACCCATTATTATGATGGCTCTGTGAAATCTCTGCTCAGTGTCTTCTGAGATTACAAGCTGCCTTGGTAAAAAAAAAATACTATGGCCCATAGATAAACAATCCAGCATGCAAACTATGTTGAATAGTCATTAAATATTTAATTTTCTGTATTTCACCTTATGCTTTGTATTCATGATCTATGCTAGAGTCCTCATAATGGGTCGGCAAGTTATCCTTGTATTAAGAGAGGCTCCTTCCTAAACTTAAATAGCTCATTCTGTGATGTAGTGGCCACCTCGTCTTTGGGACTGAAGTGAGAAGTGGAAATAAAAAATGTGCACTGGATCTGATTATTGAAGGAAAGCGTCCAATAGAAAGCCAGTTACCATGAAACAATAATATGTATCCTGACAGTTTAAGACCTCATGTATGAACTGCTACTGAGGTGATTTTAGTCTTTTTAAAATATGAAGAGATTGAGGAGGGATGAAAACAAAACAAGGGCTTGATGTTCCACCACTGGGGTACTTTCACATTGGAAGCATTTACTTATTCAGTGGTGGGACTGAGGACTGGTGTTTGAGAAAGGTGGCAGGGTGAAGACCAAGCAAGTTTATATGCCCTGAAGTTGCATCTGAGTTGGGACATTCAAGCTCCTGGATGGGAGGCGAGAAGAAATTTTTTGACTCAGAACTGCTGTTGGATTTGCTGCCTGTAGAGGAATGCCTCAGGGGGGCTTTCTATTGTCTCCCCCTCCCTGTGCGTCTGCTGCTCTGTTTAAAATATTATCACTGTGGGGCCAGCAAGAGAGAATGTATGTATGTGGGAGGGAGGACTGACAGATTTAATAAGGGATAAATAATATTTCCAGCTGGAATCTGGCACTGTAATCCATCACCTTTGGCCAAGTCACCCTGACAGACGTGGCTTTGGCTGTAGTCTATGTACTGGATCTATGTGTGACCCATGAAAAGGTAAACTAAATGTTGTAGTGAGTCATTGCATTTTTTTTTCCAAAGCACATTACACGTTCTCCATTGTGCAAGGTCATGACAGTACCAGCTGTGTCTCATGGCAAAAGCCGTACCCAGGAATAGAAAAGTAATCTTGATAAATCTGAGCTCCTGGTGTGGAAGTTGCCTTGTTGCTTGCTCCCTTATCAGCTTCTAACCTTCCCATTAGGAATATAAAAGTATTAATGTGCCTAATCTGCAGTCTAGAAGTGGCACTTCAGCATGAATTCTTTTGACACAGCCCTAAATATTATCCAGAGCATGGAAAAGTTACTCTTCTGACAACAGCTCTTCTAGTTGGTCTTGATACCAACTTATGGTCTTGGTACCAACTGTAAACCGTCCCGAGTCGCCTGCGGGCTGAGAGGGACGGTATATAAATGCAGCAAATAAATAAATAAATAATCTGCAGTGAACATATTGGCTTGGGGAGTCTGGAAATTGTTTAAGTTTTGAAAAGTAACTTTAAGTTTTGAAGGAAACTTAAGACCATAAAAAACTCAGTAATCCTCTGACAACTACTGTTCCTAATTAAAAGTTTTATACTGCATTGTAAACATCATATTGAGAGAGAACTTAGTCTTTAATCACTGTAATTAGCCATCTAATTAGAACTATTGGATCTGGGGGCTAAATCATTATTGTAATTAATATCCAGTGCTTTAGTCACTACTAAAACGCTTCCAGCTAGAATAGTGGTTCCCAACCTTTGGTCCGTGGGCCAACAGTGATCTGCAAGACCTAAAATATGGTCTGAGGCCTCACCGTTACTACACTGTTTCAATGAGAGCGACTGGTCTTGCGAAACCCTTTTATAGTGCCGAGGCTTATTAAAAAAGGTTTTCTGTGGGCAAGCAGATGGCGGCTACTGGGTGGCATATGTCCTGTATCAGAAACTAGAGCTGAAGAAGTCTATCCAATGTAATTTTCTGAATCAGCACACCAAGTAACCAAACCAAATCTAAAGTTGACCAAAAACTGATTCATAACCCTTTTGGTACTAATGTTGGAGAGTGATTGGAGAGTGATCCCTGGTCAAGTGGTCTCTGGTCAAAAAAAAGGTTGGAAATTACCGAGCTAGACAAAAAACAAGAAAGAAGGGGCTTTAACAGTTATATTTCTGCATTATTTTGAAGGTGTGCTTCATTCCTTCTCAACTAAATAAAACTATCATTTAACACAAAGCATTTTTGTACAGTTACGCTTGTACTCCATCTCCCATGGTAGCACTTGTTCTAACTTCTCTTAAGCAAAGTTATGGTGGGAAACACCAAGTCAGCTTTTAAACGAACTCTACTTTTCCAACTCAGAGATGGAGGACTATCTCACACTACTTACCTTTGTGTTTGGGGCTGATCAACAAAATCGTTTTGTTCATCTTTGTGTTTCTTTAAAGAAAAGAAAGTTGTAAATAATGATGACTGCTTAATGTTTACGACTTTATACAACAAAAAGCAATTAATCTGTGTCACTGTTTTTCAGGCTGTCATTTTATTCTGGGCACTCTTCGTTCTCCATGTATTGCATGCTGTTCCTAGCAGTAAGTATATTTTTCTGTCTTTTATGGAGTTAAAGGGAAGGGAAAAATCTGTTTGTATTTCATAGCATGAAAGCTGAAACATTTGCTGCCTCAGCATTTCATTTGGGCTGTTTGTACAAGAGAAACATTAAATAAAAAAAAGGTTTGGATGGGGCGGAGTGTTTGCTCTGAGATAATCCGACTCAAGGTTGGAATGTTTTGCCACTGCAAGTCACGTTATCTTGCTCAGAATTGTTCTGTGTGTTTGTGGGTCAAAAATACATCGTTAAGAAGATAATAAAGATTTCTGGTCTGCATTTTGACTTCTTTTATGTTCTGTTCCTCATTTCAGACTGGTAACGAGTTTGGAAAACAGGCTACTGAGATGTTAACAGCACATAAGTGAATGAAAAGGGAGAGCTAACTGTTAAACACGCAGATTGATTGGCACTGAATCTGTGTTAACGTTGTAAGACCAGCTTCATTGCTGACATCCCTCCCTGCACAAATAGAGAGTGTAAACCTTGTTACATTTTATAAGATGCAAGGAAGCATCCTTGCATGTTTTGATACCAAAGGCATCCTTGGAAGGACATTGTGGTGAAAGAAAGAAAAAATAATTTTATATCATCTTTGAGTCTAAATGAATTATTTTAGTGTGAGCTTTTGAAGCACTTCATTCTATTACTTCAGATACCATAATGATGTTCAATATTAAGCTACGGGTGTGGGGGTGGGATCAGAGCATGGGGTAATGGGATTCAAAGAGATGCAACTCATGACTGCAAATAAACTTGTAAAGAGCTGTCTAAGATGATAAAGTGAGTTAGTCATGTTAGCAATGGTACAAGTGCCTGATTTCTAAATTGTGTTCCTGATATGAAAGGCATCATTGGAAAGAAATCTGGGCAGTTGTCTGCTCTGCCAAGTATAGTTGAGACACCCCTGGAAAGAGGTCCATTCACACAAAAGAGGCATTTGTCTAAATCTTAGCCATTCAAAGGAGAACAGTGGGTCAAGATCCCTAAGTCTCTCCCTTTCTTCCTTCCTTCTCTTTCATAGACGATTCTGAATAGTTTTGAAGACATCTTGTGGATTTAGTATATTCTAGGAAGCTTAATACATTTTAAAACATTGTGATTTTATTTTGTACAGAAATACGTCTTGCTGGAGAGTTGGGAAGATATTCAATGTTTTAAATACTTAATACTTGTACATATTGTATGCTTCACAAGTTTTGGTACTTGTGTATCTGGCCACAAGATCCATTGGTAATAAATGCAATAAATTTTAAGAGTGTTTCAACTCCCTGCATCGTAACAAGTCTGGCTTTCTAGCTTATAGTGACATTTATGATACTCAATTTTTTATTATTTTTATTTTGGGCATTCATTTAGTGCAGTCTGATTCCTCACCTGAAATTAGATCCCTTGTTTTTGTTCTTGTCTCTCACAAACTCTGTGGATCCATGGTATTTTCTCTGGAGTGATGTTTTTGATCATGAACAGTGTCAGTACTAACAGTGGTGTCTGCCAACTTTGTCTGATTCACCTTGTGTTAAAAGAACTGTGCTGTGAAGCTGTCTTACACATCCATGGGCCATCTAGTCTGATATTGGCTCCTCTGCCTGGCAGCTGCTCTCTAATGCAGAGATATTTCCTGGCATTACTACTGTAACATCTTCCAACTGGAAAGACTTGGGATTGAATTTGGAACCCTTCCGCATGCAAACGTGCTCCAGCGGTGAGCTGTTGGTCAGGACCTTCAATGCAAGGAGTGCTATGTGCTTTCTCACTCACTCTGGGGGTTTACTTAATAATTGTGTAGTCTTTGCAATTCCAAGAAAGATAGATAGATGCTGTATTGGTCTACTGGGATAGTCCCAAATCTGAAATTCACAGGTGGGCAGCATTTTTAGCCAAATTAAATATAAACTCTCAAAATATGCAGTGTTTTCTTGTTTAGGTCTCCAAATCTTTTTTCCGTTCTAGATGATAAAAAATGAGGAGGGGGAGAATCACACGAGACTCCAAAATGTTTTGGCTAGGTGTGCTAAGTTGTGGAGGGCTGTAGTTAAAATTAGTCCCAAGAGAGGGATTAAAGGCTTGAGAAGTCAGACAGTTATGCAGGCATGATGATCTCTCGCCATCCCCACTGGGAAGAAGGCAGACAGTAGGCTGGTTTACCTTTTTTGGAAATACTCTGTGGTATCATTCAGTGAAGTAGCTGGAAGAAAAGCCTTCTCAAATTCAGAAAAGCCATGAAAAAGCTCTGAAAAAACAAACACTTATAATGTTGTAGGAAAAAAGACATGCTTTGGTATAGCATTAGAAACCCAGCAATGAAAAGGAAGGCAACTCTAGTCTTGGTGCCATTACTGAAAAGGATCTGTCCTAGGTAGCTGTACCTTCTCTTTTTACATAACAGAGCAGCACTTTAGGCTTTAGATCCTGGTTCTCTAATCATTTACTGTAGTGGGATGGGCATAATACTATATTGTAGACCAGCTCTCTTCAACCTGCAATTTTTTTGCAGATATCATTCTCTGCCACCAGTATAGGAGCAATGTGAGATATAGTGTGGCACCTAGTTGAGAAAGGCAGCAGTATAAAGACAGTAACATTTTTTTAAAAAACCCCTCAAAGTTGCTTTGTTTTAGAATCCTGGAAAAACATGTATAGCTTTAGGGAAGTACACTATGTGATCATTTACTTTTTGCTTGTCTGTTTTCCCCAGTCCTCTCCCTATCACATTAGCTTGCCATCCGCTAGTGTAATGAGATTGCCAACTGACTGTACAGTGTGCTCCAGTGGGTTTCCCCCCCCTTAGATAAATGTTAGAATTAACAGTGAGACAGCAACTGGCAGTTTAGCAGTGTATTCTAGTGATAGCGTAGTATACGTGTTTGACTCCCTCCCTTGGCTACCATTGTATTCAGGATGAGCGCCCTGGTTCTCAACCTATAGGTCCCCAGATGTTTTGGCTTTCAAATCCCAGAAATCCTAACAGCTGGTAAACTGACTGGGATTTCTGGGAGTTGTAGGTCAACACACCTGGGGGGGGGGGGGACCCAAAGGATGAGAACAACTAAACTAGAGAGAACCTCGAAAATGTCTGTGTAATTTGTCTCTGTTTGGAAAACTTAATGAGTTAGTGGTTGTGTCATGTGCTGTGAAGGTCTTTGCCCGATGGGTGGTTTTGTCTGTTCTGACAATTTGCTATTTACAGGATGCAGATGTTCAGGTCTGTCTCCCTGCATTGACATTTCAGGGCTCCCTACTTTCCCACGTGGCAATATAGAGTTCTGCTACTGGCCCTAGGTCAAGTCTGATGCCTCTGATAACCTTTTTGAAATGTTCTTTCCGACCAGCTTCATCTTGCCTTTTGCACGCTCAACCCCAGCTGCAGTTGTGCGCTGCTCTTAACTCTCCAGTTACTAACATGTGGCATTACTCACACCGTCTGCATTAATCAGAACCAGACGCTTAAAACTTTGGCCTCTTGAGGGCTGGAGGAATCTGACGTATGCCTGGTGCAACCAACTGTGCATGCATACAAAAACAAAAAAGGCAGGCGAAAAAGGATATGGTAGTGGAATTGGCCAGCCACATTGACAACTAGATTACAACTCTGTAGAAACCAATGGAGCCCCAGCTTCCCCTCAATCCCTATCAGTCTTGATTTTAAACTGTTCTCTTCAACTTCCTCTAGACTGTAAGAAGGTGAAGCTTGTTTTCAGTCTTGCCGTGTTTGCTCTGGCCCACAAGAAGATGCCACAGCTTGTCAGTTACTTACAGCAACTTGCTGAACCACAAACCTAGGACTGTAACGGCCACTGTCTGTCTCGGTGTTGTAATTCCTGTGGGGAATGCTTACTTTTCCTTCCCTTTCTTTCCAGAGACCCTGCTATATAAGCAGCACAGGCCTGCTGGGTGGCCTTGAAAAGCTGGACAGTGATGGGGAAATTACTTGACTGGATTAAAACTCCCAGAATCGACCCCATCGGAACAGTCACTAGACTTGCTGGCTAAGGGATTTGGGGATTGTAGTTCCAGTGACCCATTTCTATTCTCTGTGTCTCCAAGAATAGACATAGAAATGGACATTGGGACTCTGGGTCACTTTTCTTCAAGAGCATCATTTTGGATGGAATTGTGCCCAAATTTCTCCCTATGAGTGTTTTCTCAGTCCTTACCACTAGTTAGAAGAAGAATCTAGAGAACTGTAAATGGAGTTTAGAATGTTTTATTTTTCTGGAGCCTTTTTCAGTGCAACGAACTCTTGGATAAATGCAGTGATTAACTTGTAATATCTGCCTGACCTCTGTGCTCTTTACAGAGTAGCATTGGTTATATTGACTAGTCATCCTTTCTTTAGTCCCCTCAACTTTAGGTTGCCCTTTCTAGAACTCTGTATGTTTGGCCAAGAAAGCCATTGCTGTTTCTGTTGGTTGTGTAAGCTTTGTACCAAATTCATTTTTCCCATCCTGTGTGGAGATGTCAGAAACATGCATTTCCTCCCCAGCAAACAAAAGTTTCTGGTTGTTTAGTTCAGGAAATGATCCCACAAAACTCTAAATACTGAATATGTAACACTGCAGTTGAGTATTGCAGTGGATCAGATAAGTTTGTTATGCTACTAACATCCTTAAATTTGATTAACTGCAATTTCAGATGGGTATCTGTGTACAATTCAGAAGACAGATGATCCCTGCTCAGATACTAGGAAGGAAAGGGAATCCTGCTCCTACAGGTTCAGATTAAGCTACCAATCAAAAAATTCTCAGTTCTAGTCTTGCCTTGAAATGGGAGGAGAATCATTCAGTCTGCCAAATGTTGCTGGACTTGCAACCACAATCAGTCCTAGCCATTATAGCCAATGGGAAATGTTAAAAACTGAAGCCCATCAACATCTGGAAGTCCTGATTATTCCCACCCTTGCCTTACCGTAAGAATGGGGAACCTCTTCAAGCCTGAGATTGAATTACATTTCAGTGGCAGAGTTGCTCGAAGACAAGAACATTTGTTGTTTATTCGTTAAGTCACTTCCAACTCTTCATGACCTCATGGACCAGCCCTTGCCAGAGCTCTGTGTCGGCCGTTGTCACCCCAGCTCCTTCAAGGTCAAGCCAGTCACTTCAAGGATAACATTAATCCATCCATCTTGCTCTTGGTCAGCCCCTCTTCCTTTTTCCTTCCATTTTCCCCAGCATCATTATCTTCTCCAAGCTTTCCTGTCTTCTCATTATGTGGCCAAAGTACTTAATCTTTGCCTCTAATATCCTACCTTCCAGTGAGCAGTTGAGCATTATTTCTTGGAGTATGGACTGGTTTGATCTTCTTGCGGTCCAAGGCACTCTCAGAATTTTCCTCCAGCACCACAGTTCAAAAAAGCATCTTTCTTCCTTCACTCAGACTTCCTTATGGTCCAGCTCTTGCATCTGTAGGTGACTATGGGGAATACCATTGCTTTAACTATGTGGACCTTTGTTGCCAGTGTGATGTCTCTACTCTTAACTATTTTATGGAGATTGGCCATTGGTCTCCTCCCAATCAGTAAACATCTTCTGATTTCCTGGCTGCAGTCTGCGTCTGCAGTAATCTCTTCACACCTAGAAATACAAAGTCTGTCACTGCCTCTTATGTTTTCTGCCTCTGTTTGCGTTATCAATCAGTCTGGTTGCCATAGTCTTGGGGTTTTTTGATGTTTAACTATAACCCAGCTTTTGCACTTTCTTCTTTCACTTTTGTTAGAAGGCTCCTCAGGCCCTCCTCACTTTCAGCCATCAAAGTGTATTCTAGAATACAGAAGTGTTTTCTAGAATAAAGTTCTTCGTGCCTATGCTTTAGGGAGAAAAGCCTGTTAGAAAGAGGGAAAAGGCATACAAGGTAGGAAACCACAAAGCATTGGTGTAATGGTGAAGGGGACATGATATTTTGGAGAAGCCCAGTAAACACTTTTGGTCCCAGAATTCTTTCTAAGACAAACTGCTTTCTCTGAATTCTTCATCAGCAATTTGAGAAGATATTGGTCTTCCTTTCTCACAAGATCATTGTAAGAATTACATAGGTTTGTTTGTGACATTTTGAGGAACACAATGGCTGCCATCCTGTTAGTGAATTATGGTGGTGTAAGTCCAACTTACACCATAATAATTCACTTTTGTTGTTATGGCTATCTTGACCCTGCAGTGAGCCAAAATCTGCCACAAAGCCCATATTTTCCTTCCCTTAAGGTCTTTCGCTCCCCATGACCATATCCTGGCAGCAGAGAATGTCCAGCTGTTTTCCTATAGCTGGATTCACAGCAATGACGTCATCCACAGAGGCCACAGGAGATTCCAGAGGATGCCTGTCACTGTTAGTCTCTGCCTAATTCTTACTTTCTTTACAGGGAGGGGCAGATTGAATTCATTCATCCTTCAGTCCGTTCTGTTACTGGCTGATTTTTCTAGAGCTCGTCTTTCTTACTACTCCTTGTCTTCATCATCCAGGAAATAGCCGTGGTGGTGGTGCGGACATGACTAGACTTAATGTCAGGGGAAACCTTTACCTTTAAAAAGATTTGCATATCTGCAACTCGTAATCAAAATGAGATTGTGTGTCAAATAATTGAAAACCTGAAATCAATTTTTGTCATGTTGAAATAATAATAATAATAATAATAATAATAATAATAATAATAATAATATTTATTTGTATCCCACACCATCTCCCCAAGGGGACACGGGGCAGCTCACAAAAAGCAGTCAATAGTGCAACAATATGCAAAATACAGCAAGGTAAATAGAGACATAAATCAGTAAGTTCACCTAACAAATTTACATAAAACAACATATAAAACCCCCACTACTTTAAAAGATTCAGTAAACTACAGCGAAGGCTGCGGATATAAGCAGACTTGACATCAGATTCCATTAATACTTGAAGGACATGGCACATATTTCCATTTCTTTGAAAATACAGCAAGGATGGAGCAGGGCACAAAAAAAGGACATTGGACAGAAATGAGATATTTTACCAAAAATGAGATCTTTTACCATTTCTTTTTGCCCCCATTTTGTTTTAGAAAATCAGGTTTGTCCCAGACTACTGGGTGAACACTGTCAAGAGTCTCCAATGTTGCTCAGTCTTCGATTAGAAACAGCACCTTATAATTTCCAGACACATGAATGCCACACTAAAAGGACAGGGAATATTTGTATGCGAAGGATCTTATTTTGGCTATTTAATATTTTTACTGAGTGATACATTCTTTCTAGATAACAGAATATTTATGTGACTATTCCCATTGAACTGAGCATGGATGGTATGCTTTGGGAATATTGAAGGTTGCCAAGTAACAAGTGGGGAATGTTTTAACCCAGTGAGCTAATGATAGCACCCTTCCCTCCCTTCTGCTGCCTTCCAGGGTGCAACAGGCAAGGGGTTGCTTGTTCTTGGAGCGAGCTGAAAGAAGGCATGATTCATACTCATGCACATTCCTCTATGGACAGTTGAGGGAATGTTGTCTGTTTTTGGCTGGTGAACTAGGGCTATAAAATTTATTTATTTATTTATTTATTTATTTAAAGCATTTATATTCTGCCCTTCTCACCCCAAAGAGGACTCAGGGCAGAGCACAGCATATGTACGGCAAACATTCGATGCCGGAACAAGAATTCATTATATGCATACATAAACATTAAAAACATTTAATGTTTATAAAAACTGTTTATAACCATCTTGGTCATCTGCGCCAAATCTAAATGGCTGAATAATAGTTGTTAATGAGTAAAACAAATGAGTCTTAAGCTTAAAAAGTGGTTTAAAATGTGGATTTTGGTGTCTTCTCTGTTTTTGTTTGGAATCTCAGTTCTGGTTTGCTGGGCAGCTGACCTGACTCTCACTGACTCAGGAATGGAAAGATTTACTTGATGAGGAAATGGGACAGTCTTTGCTTATGAATATGCAGCTGTTACTTTGTCTTTAGTATTTGCCATTCACTGAAAATGGACTGTTTTTCCTCCACTCCTCTCCCACTTGGGGAGAATAAAAGTGACACAGAAATGGTTTGTGAATTTTGTTGGGCAAAGTTAGGAGAATCACACAGGAGTCAGGGCTGTACACTTTCAGATAGCTTTCCCAGAAGATGTCAGTCAGCAAGTTATTTCCAGAATAGCAGTTCCTATTGGACCAAATACTTCACAGGGCAGTTGACTGCATAACCTAAACCTTTCTGGCAGTACTTTATATGGTCTTTTCGATCAACGGAATGCCTTGTACTATGAAATTCCTTAAGAGATGCTTTAAACTTCAAATAAACATGCATACGCCTTACTCTGGGGGCAGTGTTATCAATATGTTATCATGAAGGTTGCTTTTTTTCATTGAGATGGATAATCTATTTGTTTTATACTAAAGCATAATATTAATCAAGTCTGTTGTTTTATCCTGTGTTGTGTTTTTGTTCCTCCAAGTCAATCTCAGCATATGGTGGCCCCATGAATTTCAGTGTTTTCTTAGGCAAAAAAAATGCTGCGTTTTTTTTGTCAGTTTCTGTCTGTGAAATACAGCCTACAGCACTTGGTATGTCTTTGTAGTCTTCCATCCAAGTATTAAGCAGGGTTGACCCTGCTTAAGTTCTATGATCAGACAGGATCCAATGCTGTTAGATTATTTAAGGCTGTTGTTTATATCTTGGCATTCAAATATTTGTATGTATAATTTGGCCTTGCCTCCTCACAGTGTCCAGAGGTTGGTAGCCCACTATTTTTACTGACTAAGCAATTGGTGGCATATCAACACTATTGGAATAGGAAAGGAAAGAGATCGAAAAGTTTTCTGTGATTCACAGAAATGGATTTTCTGCATCTACACAGTGTGTTGTTTGGAATGTTATAGAACTATTACGAAGTATTTGGGTGGGCAACCTGCCCTTCCCCCTCATGCCATACTGGCACTCTTCCTGCCTTAAGCCTCAGTAACTTTTCATCTGCCGCAGCATCCGTGTCAATTAGCGCCTTCTGAGTGTTTCTGTAATTCTGACTATCTTTTGGATTGGCCTGGCTTTTGAATATCTCTGTTTTGGCTTATCATTATGTTATATATATATATCTCATCTTGACAGGATTATATTTATTATTTCTGCCATCATTTTTCTGGTGTGTTTTGCTGCTCCTGCTTTGCTGGAGTATCTTATCATTTTAAGACCTCTTCAGCATCCTTGCAGTGCTGTGTCTCCTGCAGAAGGAAGATGTATAAAAGAGATAGGTACTTTAATCCGTCCACTTTAACTGACTGGACATACTGTATACTCTCTTACATGGCTGTGATATCGATGCAGAAAATTCTGCCACATTTCCCAAAGCCATCAATGTACTAAAGGAAGTGTGACTATAAAAATTATTTTTTAAAAATACTTTGTCATTGCAGATTAATAATCCCTCAAAAACAAGCCTCTTTGCCTCTCCAGTAGGTTGTACACCAGTCATCTCATACGATATTTATTCCGGACAATGTCATCTTTTTCAGATTGCAGAAGCCTCATCTGTTACTAGCCTAGCAGTGAAGAACTGCCTAATGAGGAGGGTGGGGTGGAGAAGCAAAGATGAGAGATTTTACAAGTGTTTTTAGTTTGTCTCTAGTTATACTTTTTAATCTCCTCAGCTCTTTGAGGAAAGAACTGCTTGTGATGTTATGTGCTCTTGGACCATAATACTGAACACAAGCTGCTTCAGAAATGGCCTCATGGTTGTATTTGTAATGATTAACAGCAAGAAAACTAGCTAAACAGTGTTTTCTGCATAGATGAGGAGGATAAGCTTTTCCATTGTGTTTGTCAGGTCACTTAGCCCTTTAGGAGTGAGAAAAAAAATACCACACAGAGATTGCTTTCAATTATCACACCACAGTAGGTCAGATTACCACCACCACCATGGTCTAATTCCAAGAGGAAGGGATGAACAGAACATGTGCTGTTCACAGAATGAAAGATGTGGTAAGACAGGCTCTTAAAGCACCAGAAGACAGCTTCACTAACTCCTTTCCATAAGGGAAAGCACCACCATGTAGGAAAATATTGTATATTTCATGTCTGTCACATGAAATATACAATATTTCACGTGACAGACATGAAATATGCATTATTGCATGTCTGTCACATACAATCGCTTCAGTAAGCCATCTGTAAGAAAAGACAACAAACAGATAGATACAACCTACCTTTATAATGCATGGCTCCCTCTGCTATGTCAGCTCCACTGGCTGCCAGTCCACTTCCGAGCACAATTCAAAGTGCTGGTTTTGGCCTATAAAGCCCAGCTTACCTGTCCGAACGTATGTCCCTCTACATCCCTCCTCAGAATGTAAGATTCTGCAGGAAGGCCTTCTCTCGGTCCCATCCTTTTCGCAAGTGTGGGGACGAGGGACAGGGCCTTCTCGGTGGTGGCCCCCCATCTGTGGAATGCTCTCCCTAGCAAAATTAGGTTGGCTCCATCCCTCCTCTCTTTTAGAAATAAGCTCAAAACATGATTTTGGGACCAGGCTTTCGGACAGTAGGTTTGGCAGTAATCATAATGTTGGAATTTGGCTTTGACTATATAACAGGCTTTGGACTGGGTCATCGGTTGCTAAATCAGACATGGATTCGGCTATATGATAAATAATGTTTTATATGTATTTTAATCTAATGTTTTATCTTTTGTATAATGTTGTATGCAATGCGTTTGCATGTTGTCGGCATCGAATTGCTGCCGTTTCTAGCCGCCCTGAGTCCCCCTTGGGGGGTTGTGAAAGACGGGGTAGAAATGTTGGAAATAAATAAATAAATGGCTCCACATTTATGTGACAGCATCACAGGCTCTTGCATTATCCAAAGGCACAGATGAACATCCAAGTCTTTAAGTCTTTCTGGAAGGTGGCCAGGGATCCCTTGGGCATGGCGCTTCAGTGATGTAGATAAAATATAAAATGCTATCAGCCCTTGGCCCAGGGACTGCCCAAAAGAGTTTTTCCAAAGTGAATTTGATGAGTGGATTCGAACGTGGTGCAAATGCATCACAACTGGTGGAAACTATTTTGACAATTATCTTGCTGTAGACAAAGCTGCTGTGTACATTATATAGTTGCATATGTCTCACTTTATTAATAAAGAATATGACTTGGCAGGCATTACCTGCTCTTGCTGTCATTGTGCAAGATACACTCATGAATCATAAGGGTTCTCAGAGGTAAATATGACTCTGAGGTGGTTGCAAGCAGCAGGACATAATTTAATTAGTATAGATTCTAATACATTAACTTGAGAATTTCAGCTTTTTTGTATGTGTTATAAAGAGCCTAGAAATGCAGTGGCTTAACTTCTACTGAGAAATGTCAAAATGAAAATATGACACATGGTAAATCTTTCAGCTGAATGCCATACCTGCTTCCCTATATTGTAGTTCCCAAGGACATGTACTTTCCTTTTGAAGTATTGTCATTTAGTAGACTACGTTAGAAATGTAGAACAATTAATTTTGGGGGGGGGGGGGGGGAATTCCAAATGAAACATTGGCTGGTGTTTGTGTAATGAGTAAACATGTATACAATGTGGTTTCTAGTTTTCAGAGTCCTAAAATTCAGTCAGTTTTTGTTCCAAAGCATGCGATTGTATGGCTGTTTCTCAGAAACATGCACACAAAAGCCAACCACTTCTAAAGCACAGCTTAGAAAAAGGGTTGTTCTGTTTCTGATTTTGAACTATAACTTGAAAAAGTAGAACTTTGCATGTCACGTACTGTAAGGGATTGTGTGCCAGTCCCAAAATCTCATACCACATACAAATCACCACTTTGGTAGATAATGCCAGAACGTTCTGGAGAATTGTTTCCATGTAAATAACCACATCTTGCACTACATTATTGCTTTGAATACTTCTGTGATTTTAATGAGGTACTTATTAAGGGTGTCTTAATGCATGAAGAAAGGTACTTCCTTTTGTTATACAGGGGATGATCTACGTTTCATTTCCTTTGTCTGTATAAGAAGATGCTTCATAGAAGAGATAAGGTTTGGGAGGCCAAGGCCCCATCTACAGTGACATATGATGCATTATAAGGTCAGTGTAAACTCATATAATGCAGTTTAATTGTACTGAACTGCATCATATGAATCTACATTGACCATATAATACAGTTTTATATTTTACTAGCTGTACCCGGCCATGTGTTGCTGTGGCCCAGTCTGATTAAATGGAAAAGAAAGAAAAAAGAAAGAGATGGTTTCTAATATATGTAATTTCATAATGCTTGTGGGTATGCAGCATTTTTTGTTGTTCCATTGTCTGTGAAATACTAATAGTGTAAATAATAATAATACTGGCCTTTATAATCTATGTAATAATACTGGTGTGTATTATAAAGATAATAACAATGATACTGGTCTATGTAATAACCATCAGTGTGTTTTGGGGAAACCCTTTCCTTTCCTTCCCTCCTATCTATCTCTCCCTTCCTACTATTCAGTCCTTCCTTCTGAACCTCCAGTCTTCCTGGAAGCATGGGCGTGAGGCGGTGCCGGGCAAGGCCAGCCAGGGTGTGAGGCTATGGGAGGCCGGGGCTTGGACTGGGCCTACCTCCTTGCCTGCTTCCTTCCCTCCCTCTCTTGGGCCCGTGCCCCACCCCTCTCCCTGGCCTGGATTTCCCTACCTGCTTCGCTGCCCTTTTCCTGCTCTTCTTCCGTTCTGCTCCAGATGGAGGCGGGCAGGCAGGCTTGGTGAGGGTGACCTGGCTGCGGATCTCTAACAGTGGCTCTCACCCTGACGGGGTCGCTTTGTGGTGTGTTGCTTAGACATCCAGCAGATGGCACTGTTTTTGATGCCAAGCATGTTTTTACCTGTCACAGGTGTGACATCCATATAATAGGTATGTGCATAAATAAAAACATTCACCTGTTCGAATGCTATGTTGTGTCCACATTTCGCAGCAATCGGTGAAGTATTTTGGGAGTTTTGAGGTCATTCACAAACTGACATTTACATTTTTATTTATATAGATCACTTGGCACTGTAGATGGGGCCCAAGTAATTAAACTATGCTCTCAGGACAAGGTTGTGTGATATCTGCTGCAAACGAACATTTGGAGAAAAAGTCAAACTTTTCCAATAGCTAAAAATAATTACTTGCTTACTGTTATTCCTTTTTTGGTTAGAGCCTCTAGTGGTTCCAAATACCCTTTTAACGGCTGCATCTGCTCACTGTGATGCTTACCAATGCCTTTATAATAGCAAATCATTCTCTACTTGAAAAAGTATTTCTGCTTGTGTCTGTGGCTTCTTCTGAAGGGGGTACATGTTGAACTTTCAGTGGGAGAAATGGAGCATTTGACCAGAAAGTGGGTGGAATGCTGTGCTCAGGATATATGTGGCCAAGAGACTGCATTTTCATTATGAATGAAAGGTTTAACCACGTTCTGTAAACACACCTAGAAGGGAACTGTGGGTGTGCTTCAAGTTAGGAAATTAAAAGCACTTTTAAAAGAAGACCACCAAAGGCAAACACATCTGGTATCTAAAGGACACTCTTCAGAGGAGAGCCAAACGTCTGAAGAGTAAAGTTGCTTACCATGCTGTTAGTTTACAAAAATCATTGTTTGCCTTCCTTCTTTTACTGAGAATCAGAATGTGTTAGAGGTGCCCTTGGTGATTGCATCTCTTTGGCAGCCTTCCCTCCCCAAACTTTCTCATTCTTGTGAGCATTTATCATATATAATGAGCTTTTCCTCTTGCCATTGGCAGCAAGTGAGAAACTTGTTACATCATGCCCTCAGTTAATTTGTTGTTTAATCGTTCAGTCGCTTTTGACTCTTTGTGACCTCATAGACCAGCCCACGCCAAGGTTCCCTGTGGGCCATTGCCACCCCCAGCTCCTTCAAGGTCAAGTCAGTCACTTCAAGGAAACCACCCATCCATCTTGCCCTTGGTCGGTCCCTCTTTTCCTTCCATTTTCCCCAGCATCATTATCTTCTCCCAGCTTTCCTGTCTTTGCATTATGTGGACAAAGTATATCATCTTTGACTATAATATCCCTCCCTCCAATGAGCAGTCGGGCTTTATTTCCTGAAGTATGGACTGGTTGGATCTTATTTCAGTCCAAGGCACTCTCAGAATTTTCTCCCAACACCACAGTTCAAAAGCATCTATCTTCCATCGCTCAGCCTTCCTTATGGTCCAGCTCTCACATCCACAGGTTACTACGGGGAATACCATTGCTTTAATTATGCACTTAACTATGCACTCAATTAATAGAGTGCTGTTAAATAGTACCTTTCAAGATGTCACCAGAAGGCAGGTGATCATTAATGTATAACCTGGCTTGACATAGCCTTCCTCGCTATATTATGGTAGGTTCAGATAGCAGTTTCTATTCCATACT
Organism: Anolis sagrei; assembly: GCF_037176765.1. NCBI lineage: Eukaryota > Metazoa > Chordata > Lepidosauria > Squamata > Anolidae > Anolis > Anolis sagrei. The sequence goes on from NC_090022.1 coordinate 272,611,856, forward strand.
TATTCCTTGTGATTGGATGGGTGCCAGCATTTTCGCCTGCTTTTGAGTTTCAAATTTATACCGAACAACAGATCCAGCCGTGACATATAAATTGAGATATTTCCTGGTGCATTTGATTAGACAGCCATAGGCATGGAAAATGAAAATATGCCTGGGTTAACAAATGGCAATAGTAGCTACTCTGAAGAAAGTTGTCTTTGGTTTGAAAAGCTAGACTTACCAGTTCTTGTTCAGACACTTCAGTCTGCACTGGCACAGCTGGCAGATGCAGTTTGAAAACTTACACCAGTTGTAGCCTAACAAGAGGGGCGAGCATTTGGCTTCTCTTCACATTATTTTAAAGATGAACACAGCAACTGATGCTCTTGTTGGTAAAACAAACACAGCTCAGTCTGTGCCTCCTATACATCTCATTAGAACGTAGATCTACGTCTTAAACAGCTGTGGCTAATACCTAAGTTCTTAATGTGGAAATAAAAGCCATGAATAAACATCAAGCCTGGGTTTCCTGTTTTGCCTTCATAGCGTAGAGTCCTAAATAATTTTCTGCTGCAGGGAGGTTCAAACAAAACCTTTTAATCATTCGTTCAACTCTGACATATTGGCAAGCAGCATGAAATCCTATCACCTGGATCCCTGTCCCAGGCCCTCAAACATGGGCCACAATTTTTCTAAGTGACTGTCTTAAGATCCCACCTTCTCTCCCACTCATAACCGCACATACCACCTTCCCTCCTACATGTATAAAGTCCCTGTGCCAACTACAGCAATTCCTTGCGTGCAAAAAATATTAGCCAAGTAATGTAGTTTTTCAGGCTCTTTGGTGGAATTTGTAAGCTGGAAAAAGGGAAATATGCCAGCACTGGATTGCCAGGCTGCTGTCTTTAGACCACCAGCACGACTCCTGGCTCGGGTTCTCACTGGGGAGAAATGATTTGCATTGGTGTGGAGGTTAGTCACAAACAGGCCTTGAGAAAACACGGCAGTTGGCTTGGAACTGTTCTCCGTAGCTTTACTATGTTGAACTCTTTTGGTTAAATAGTAGTAGGCTTACTTACCCCTTGTTGTTGGGAGTTGAATGCACGCATATTTTAAAAGATGTGCATGCATCTTTTAAAACATGCTTCAGAATCCTGAACTGCATTTGTGGAAACAAAACGTACCTGGAGTACAGCTTCAGTCTACTACCTGCTTTGCAAAGACTTGCTCCTTACCCACATTAAATTTCAGACAAACTTTTAATAGCAAAATGGAAGAGGTGCATGCCAAAACTGTGATGTAATCCTGCTTTGAAAAACCGATTAGGCATTCCCCAAATATTTAACTTTGGAAAATAGCACCTATTTCTTAAATAGAGTGTTTCTCTGTGTATCCATTTATACAACCCAAATAATCCTAGGAGGTACACAAAGTTTTTGAAGTTGCCTATGGAAGTGTGAACCTCTGCTGGCATCCCATAAAGTCCACTTGTTAGCTTGTCATCTTAGATGGTGGTGTTATTACATCTATGTTTCTGTGGTTCACAGATGTAACTAGAGTACCATTCAGTTTTGCTGCATGAATTTTAGTTCTTAAGGCCTGACGCCTTGAATAAGGTGTTTGGTGAAGTACAGTTTGTTCCTGGTATGTCTGCCTCTTATGGCTCGTAACTTCCAGCTGGGTGGGATTTACCAGACTGTGTCCAGAATATAGTGAATGCCTCCTTATGAGAGGGCACAGATCTGAGCATCTTAAAGGGAGGGGGTTGTGAGGTTCTCCTATAAAAGATCTGGAAGTCTTCTGGCTTGTGTGGGACATGCATAGCCTGAGTAGTGGGGGTGAAATCTTCAGAAACCTTTGATCCCCAAAGCCCGTTTCTGAAAGTGGGGAGTTCTGCCTCTGGAGATATTTAAGTGGTGTGGTTGTTCCCCTTTTCACTGATTCAGGCCTACTGATGCTTTCAGTTCCTCAAAAGGGCTTGAAACCAGGAGGAAGGAGGATGGGACTTGCCTGCTAGTCAGTTCAGGTTTCTTTAAAATCACAGGGATCTATCATTTTTGCGCAAATGTCTTTATCATGTTGACAGGAACTATATTGTGGGTGTAAATACCTAGAATAACAGAGCTGGAAGGGATTGCAAGGGCATTTAGTCCACTTCCTGATATGCAGGAATACACATCTCTCAGAAGATGGCGATTTGAAGATTGCCAAAGGAGACTCCACAACCTCTGAGACAGGCGATTTTTAGAATTGTTGGTACTGTTGAAAAGTCTTCCTTTAGGCTTTTAGAGATGAAAGGTGGTACCATGTTGCTGTTGTTACATTCATAATTGGACAATCTAGTTACACAAGATGGTTGGTTGGGCATTCACAACACAAGTATCTGGCAGTGTATTCCTAGCAAAGCCAACTATATTTTGATTTTAAAGGTTATTTATCTATTATGTCAGAAGTGAGTAAAGGTAAATTTAAAGACAAATTCACTTGAGATAATGGAAACAATCTAGGATCAGGAATTAACCACTGAGATCTATTAGAGGAACATAGTCCAACTAAAACTGAAATATTATTTGATTGGCCACCTCCCTCCTGTCCTTTAGAAGGAAACTCAAGACTTGGTTGTGGGACCAAGCACTTGATCATTGAATAGCGGCAAGTGAGAAGAAGACATAAGCAATTTGAAGCGACAATGAACTGACCTGGACTTTGGCTTTAACTGGCGCATTTTAACAACTGTTCAATGTTGTTTTAATGAATTTGTTGAATGTTTTTATGATTGTGATGGCACTGAATGGTGCTTGTTGTGAGGCCGCCCTGTTGTGAGGCCGTACAAGTGTATGAAATAAATAAATGAATTTTCCAGATAATGTTAAAATTGCAAATTCAGTTCGTGAAGCTACTTATTTCCTGCAGTGTCATTTGCACGGTAACTTTGTGCCACAGACTGGTCACTACTAAAAAAAACTCTTGGCAACCTTCGGATTAAATGACTACAATGTGTCATATGTGAGAATGACTTTGAACATTGTGTGAAAACTCATAATGCAACTGTGTTGAGACCAGGATAGAACACATTTTGCCACTATTTAAACAATAGTATTGGCTCCTTCTGTTTCTGTGAGTACAGTTCAAAAATGCTGTTGATTGCTTTTCCAAGTCCAAGATAGAGACCTGACAAACTACTCTCACCATGCAAACCTGTCTGTATAACAGCATAACCTTTTGAGGTTATCCTTCAGGAATTCTAGGCATTAAAGACAGAGGCAGGGATGGGTGCTACCCAATTTTCACAAACTCAGTATTTCTTTCATTTTAAAACCAGGCAAGGGCTTTTTCATTCTCCAAGTGTTTAAACCTACATGCTGCAGTTTACTTGCCAACATTGTAATTTCAGTAATATTTTGCTATGCATTTTTGAACTGTTTGACAAGGCACTCTTTAATATTTCATGAATTCAACTTCATATGAGCCAGAGGCTATGCCACCTTCCCTGAAAGTGCCCCACCACCACCATGGAAAATTCCCCACAGGCTGGTTTATGCCTAGGGAAGGCCTTTTTTTCAATCTGTAAGTTAATATTATAGTAAAGCCTTCTATATTTGCATTCCTGAACTTACTGTGGAAACAGAAAAGTGTGGATAATAGCAGACACCACTGAAATGAGCAACTTCCACTACAAGTTACTACAGATTCACGTTGGGGGACTTTGAATAATTGCTAGGTCCTCCCAATATGGTTCCATGGCAACTTCGTATTGAAGCATACCACAGAATTGCCTGGAGGACCCAGAAAATACTTAGAGAGGACATATTTTGTCAAATGGAGTAGGTGAAACTGTGGGTACCAGTTCTATGGGTATTGGGGTCATACTGTGTTTTTCTTAATTGTGTGGCCAAAAATATTGTGTTTTTATATGTGTGAAGTAGGCAGGGAGGACAAGAAAGTGGCAGGATCCTAACCCACCCAGTCTAGGTGAAATGGTAGGCATTTTAAATAAATATTTTGTACTCTTGTGATGGATTTGGGTCCCTAAAAATAGCCTTGGCATTGCATTCTAGAATTCCAGTGTAATAAGCAAGAATATTACTACTCACAAATTACTGGATTATTACTTGAGTTAAGACCATAGCTACCAATTAAGTAAGCTTGAGTAAACATAACTATTCACTGTACTATATAATATGTTCTACAAAATTGGGGTCTGAAAAGGTGGCCAACAGTCCATATAAAAATGCTAACCCATTTTGCAAAATTCTTAGATGACATCTGTAAAACTAGGCAGATCATAATCTAACTTTGCTAAATTGTTATTCTCTTAATAGGTTTATGTGGAGTGCAGTAAATTTTGTTTTGCCAGTTAATTATGAAGTTCTATGTATTATTGCACAACCAGAAATTCTATTTAGGCTTTGTCAGAAAGGATATGTTTCCGAAAGAGGTAAATCTGCTACTGTTCCAACATCTATCTTTTGGATTTCAGCTTTATCTTCAAGCCCGAATGAAAGGTGACTGGGCAAGACTTCTGCGCCCCACAGTACAGTTTGGACTCATTGCATCATCCATCTATGTGGGTCTTTCCCGTGTTTCTGATTATAAACATCACTGGAGTGATGTACTGACTGGACTTATCCAAGGAGCATTGGTAGCTATACTTATTGTAAGTCAATATAGAATTGCTTTACTATTCAAACAATTTTACTTGCAACCAAATTAATTTACTTCACAACCTTTTCTAAATACCTCAAGTTGGCTTGGATAGTTGTAGCACGGAGTGGGAGTTAGAAGAGAATAAAAGTGCCATGTAGGCTCTTATTCAGCATGCCTCCAATGGAGGGAAGAGAAGCCACTGATGTAGCTTTCCTGCAAAAAGTTCCTGGTAAGCCCTGAAGTGACCCTCTAAAATGCTGATTCCGGTCAGGTTTGGAGAAATCTGCCTACACGCGATTAATACAATTAAGGCTTGCTTAAGAAGTTTGACCTCTGAAGCATTTTAAAAGAGTTGTAAAATTCCACTGATGAAATGCACATGGATAATTGGTTAAGTGTAAAATAAGTAAGAATATGGTGAGGGGCAAGATTGTAAATATGCACAAGCCTTTAGGAAATGTCTAGCATATGCTATGGAAAATATGGGATCAAGGACAAGCTGATTATGATGACACAAAGATAATGTTAACTGGTTTAGAAGGTGTTGGGGAAGGGAGAAAGGAGAGAAACTCCATATTTTCTGAATAAATGCTTGCCTCTCAACATGCATTTTCTTATCCCACATATTCATGTGAGCATTTCTATTGCCTCAAGCAATTGGCACAGTTTGTATATATCCAGGACAGTAACAAAACATTACGTCCATTTAAGCAGAGAGCCCCTTCAGTTGGCCATAGAGCCCATGTTGCTATTGCCAGGCTATTTCTGGCAATACTGGGACCACAGTGGTGCAACGGGTTTAGCCACTGACCTGTTGAATCTGCTAACATAAAGGTTAGCAGTTCAAAACAGTGGGTCGGGTGAGCTCCTAGCTGTTAGCTCTAGCTACAGATGCGAGTATATCTATAGATACCACGGGAAGGTAATAAAGGCACCCATGCAGCCATGCCAGCAACATGACCTGAAGGTGTCTATGGACAGCAGGCTCCTCAGCTTGGAAATGGAACAAGAGCACCTCCCCATGGCCAGAGTTGAGCACCACCTCCAGAAAGCCAGAGATGAAAGGGAAGCCTTTACTTTGTTCTGTGTATTTCTATGTCATTGCTATCCCACTGTATTAAAGGCACTGAATTTTTGCCTATCTGTGTATCTTGTCATCTTCTCTGACTCCGCTTGGAAAGATACAGCAGAATATAAATAAAGTGTTATTATTTCTTATCCTCTCTGGCAGCAATTGGGTGAAGTGCCTGAAGTCTCATGCAAAGGGAATAAGTAATTGAGTTTTGCTTATTCTGAAAGTTTGTTTTCTGATGCCTGATATTGTCCAATCTTTCTCCCTAGGCTGTGTTTGCATCTGATTTCTTCAAAGAGAGAGGCCGTGCGTTCAAACAGAAGGAAGAAGAGGATTCACACACAACTTTACACGAGACACCTACCAATGGGAATCACTATGGTAGTAATCACCAGCCATGATAGATTCAAGAGCTATTAGCCTGTGGAATCTCGAAAAGGAAAAATTCACCCATCTTTCTTGGCCTATGTACAAAAATAAATTAAATGCCTTTTGAAGGGACTGCTGCTGCTATACCTCTTGGATGCTCACTTTACTTGTATATAGTAACAATTGTGTATCTAAAAACTTCCAAATTTCTGTTGGTTGAGCTTTTGCTTTAAAAACACAGTACTCCAGCTTTTTTTTAATTAAAATAATGTGGTAATACTTATGTACAAATAGCAATAGCATATGTAAAATGCTTTGCTAGCATGAGGCTTACAGCAAAATACATACAAGTAATGACACTAAGCAGCTGTTCTTGCTTGAAGATGAAGGAATGGTAGCCTTGATGGTTAACATCTACTTCATGGTTGTATACTGAAGCCTCAGTTGCAGAATAGATGCAAGTTCTTTAGCTACACCACTTCAGGAAAACACCTCTTACAGGTAAAGGCTTGCAGCAAATACAATGTCTCTCTTGATTTTGGTAATGCCTGTTGAGGGTAAAACAAAATCCAGTCATAAGGGCAGCTGCAGCCTTGCAGTTAACACTAATAGTGATAAGGGGTGTAGTCAACTACACATGTTTAAAGGTCAGTATCGAATATTCAAAATGCGTGATTTCTCCCCAGTTTCCCAGAAAAAACCTATAGGCGCTATTTTGATGGGATTGTGGCAACATTAAAGATCTTCCAATTATCATAGAATCATAGAATTGGAAGAGACCACATGGGCCATCTAGTCCAGCCTCCTGCCATGCAGGAAAAGGACAAGCAAAGTACACCTGACAGATGGCCATCCAGCCTCTGTTTAAAAGCTTTCAAGGAAGGAGCTTCCATCACACTCCAAGGCAGTAAGTTCTACTGCTGAAAAGTTCTTACAGTCAGGAAATTCTTCCTAATGTTCAGATGGAATCTCCTTTTCTGTAATTTAAACCCATTACTCCAAGTCAGTTTCCAGGGCAGCAGAAAACAAGCCTGCTCCAAATTACCTACTTTGTAAAAGAACTAGAGAGCAGAAGGTAAAAAGAGGTCCATGGGACCTACATTCAGATGAAGGGGAACATTTTGGTTTGGCACCAAGAAATTTAAAGGATTGTAAACAGCTTTCACTTTAAGATGCATGTATTTATAAAATACTGTTAATACAAACCTTCTGCAAATTTGTTCTCCAGTTCTGTGTTTCCAATGGCCTTTGCTGCCTGGCACATTTGTCGAAGCAACTCTTCCAGCCTCCTCATGCATCGAATGATGCTTCCTGCAAGAGCAAAGCAAGGCTTTGGATGAATCATAAGATTATATGTATTCCTTGATTATCAGTAGTATCAGCATTACTGTTCCCTTTGACAAGCTCTATAAATAACTTTTCAGTCTTCCTCTCGACTGGCTGACTCTTCCTTCTAAAAAGGCATGCAGCTTACCCAACCCTTGTCTTAAACATGAGCCAAAGGACTGTCAGAGGTTGACTTGTTGGAAGTAAAAAAAAGCATCAATGTTATATCGGAATGGCAGTGTTGTATACTTGTTGGGTATTTAGTTTTTCCTCAAATACATGTTTTGAGAAAGGGTGGGCTCAAGTGAATTCTCCTCCACTCAAAGGCATTGGCTTGATTTTTATCTTTCTTGCTTTGACATCTGAGTAACCCTTTGTGAGAAAACGTGGCAAGAATCCTTAAATGTGCTAGTTGTTAGAAAATATACGCTACAGTATTTAGCATGTAGTCAGTTGACTCCATAATGAGAAATGAGGAGGGGAAAAGACATTCCTCATTTCTTATGGGCCTGCTTCTATTTCTAGTATGCACACGTTAGAAGAAGCTGCACTTTTCTTTCAAACGTGGCTGGAGAACTGTACATCAAGCCCTGTGTCCACTCACTCTCGCTTCACATCTTACATGATGACCATGATGTGAAGTCTAATCAGCCAGCCTCAGCGAAAGATAAAATTTGATTGTTTGATTCAGACTTGGCAATTATTGTAAAAGACCACATGGAGTCAATTACCAAAAAGACACAAGCCTGAGCCAAAGGAAGTTAGGATGTATCCTCCATGGGCAGACCGTGTGCTGTGATTTGGAGCAGTGTTTCTCTGCTTTGAGTCCCTCTCGGGGTGAGAAAAGCAGTATATAAATGCTGTAAATAAATAAATATCTGCTCCTTCAGGTATTTTGGACTTCAGCTCCGACAATTCCCAACGGCTTCTAAGCTGTCTGAGAATCAGGAGCTGAAGTTCTGGGAGCTGGAGCCCAAAACACCTGGAGGAGCATAGTTTGAGGAACACTGGTTTTTGGAGAACAGGATGGCTTCTGCTTCTGAAGCATGCTAAGAAATTCAAATCAAGAGCATGTCACCATCTGTAGAAGTTTAGCACATGTATGCTCGTACTACAGAACGCATGTATTTCCTTCACCTATATATTAAAGCAGCCTCTGCTAAAACCACTGAATTACCTAAAGCAGTCTCGACCTTTGGACCACAACTTTCATTTTGTCTTATACTGCCCTGGGATAATGAGAAGTATAATACAACATATTTCAAGAACAGTAAGTTTGGGAAGGTTCATCCAATACTTCCACTTTCCAGTCTTCCTCCAAATATTATAGACTCTTTATCCATGGACTCTGAAATGTCATTTCAAAGTACTCTGTCAAAGAAAAGTGCCTTTCTACCAGTATTACTACTCCTTATGTCTTTTGGAAACTACATTTTTGTTAAAAGAGTTGCTTATCTGGGAAATAAGAATGTGCCATTTACACAGAGTTAGCAAAAAATGAGCATGACGGTGGTTTGGAGTTACGCTGCTTTGGTCAGTGCCTTGCCTGTGTTTTACATAATTTCTACCCTAGCAGTGGAAATTGCTATTGTGGGCAACTTTCAGGGGTTCATTATCCCACCGTTCCTGACGCTCAACATCAAGAAACTTGGCTCATGAAGCAACTCTGTTCTCTTTACTAGAATTGAAGAGTTCCCTTATTGAGCAACATCTTCCCCTACCTACTTGCATGGGGAAGGAACGCATGGGGTATGTGTGGGGTTATTTTGATACGGCATTTGCAAATGCAACTATCCACAGGATTGATTGTCTGCTTCACTACAACCAATAAACTGTGTATCTTGTCAAAAGTGACGTAAGCATTCTTCTGTGTTGTACTTCAAGCTTTTCTGATACCTTTCTCAAAATGAAAGTGATAGCAGTTGGGGAAATGTAACTACAAGCAGTCCTCAAGGTACAAACAATATGGGTTCTGGGTAGTTGTGAGTCTTCCTGACTGTATGGCCATGTCCCAGAAGCATTTTCTCCTGATGTTTTGCTTGCTTCTATGGCAGGCATCCTCAGAGATTGTGAGGACCTCATAGTGATTCTGGCCATGAAAGCCTTTGACAATACAAGATGGTTCTGTAAGCTTGTTCTTAAGTTGAATTTGTATGTAGGTCTGAACAGGCACATTTTTAAAGTGTAGCTTCATTCATATATATATATATATATATACACACACACACACACACACACACACACACACACACACACATACATATACACATTGTGTGCGTGTGTGTGTGATATTTATATATAGAGAGGGATGGGGAGATGAGAGTCCTGGATAGCATAGGAAAGGGTTAACAACCCTGTGCTGTTTGTTCTGCTGTGAGATTTCATATCACTTTCTGTCCCTGTGATAACTGGATTTTGAACCATCTTGCTTAGTGGGAACAAGGATTGGTGATAAAGCTTCAGCGGAGACACCTTTTCCCCATGATAACTCTTTCAGGAGAGAAATTCTCTTCCAAGGGGCAGATTTATCTCACTTCCTGTTGTCTTGTCCTCTTTGTAACTATGAGTCATTTGTAAGTTGGATGTTTGTAACTTGGGGACTGCCTGTAATCGGTAACAACCTGATTTCATCGAAACATACTTGTTAGGAAACAGTATCAACAGAAAGATAAGGACCATTTGCAAGAAAGCAAGGTCATTAATATTCAAAAGTCTATATTCCTGTCAATGAATCTTGCGTTTGTGCAGACATCAGGGTAAACAGAACCAGAGTAGATGGATGATGTGCAAGAGAAATGCAGAGTCTTCATTACTCCCCGCTCCTTTGTGCTTTCACCAAAATGTCATATGCGTAAGCTCATGGTCTTCCCATCCTTTCCTGTGCTCTCTGTGAGTAAAGGAGAGAAGCCCATCTTCTACCACTTTCAGAGCCTCTTACTAGTCGTAGTTACTTTTGTAATGAAGGCTTTTGTCATTGCTCAGGTGATTGCTTTCAGGATGACTATTGCAAAAACAAGGAAGTGCCTTCTTTACAAAGCTAGCCGAGACCATGAATGAAATTGAAAGAACAGAAGCAAGGTGCAGCAATTCCCGTTTTTCTACATGTATTCATAACTGTATGTTTGATTACTTACATTGTTTAAATACATACATACTTATTGCACTCACTAAGAGCAAAAGCAAGGTTTCATTCCTATAATTATTATTTTACAATGTGTTATATGAGATTCAATGGAATTTATTATTGCATACATGCAAACAGATCCAGCTGTAAGATGGTTATACAGCAAGTTGTAGTTACTTTTGTAAGGAAGGCTTGCAACAGACTTTAGAAAGGAGGCATGAATCAGACTTAAGAATGTCCAGGGGGCGGGACTGACATAGAAAGATTCTCCCACAGGGCACTAACAGGATAGTTTCAGCAGAGTAAACTGCTTTATGTGATACAATTTTACCCACAGAAATATTTGCTTCAACACTACTGTTTTGCTCTTATGATTTTCAATTAATCAGGGGAAGGAACAAGAGGAGGAAATGATGGGAGCATTAGGTGCACCTGAATGGACAGAGCAAAGAGTTTTGGCCAAGACAGGGCCACTAGAACTACTTGGTGAAATACCTGAGGAGTACCGCCTCTCCTAAATCAGATAATTCTCTCAGGAATGTTATATAGGGAGAAGCAGCATCTGGGTCCTGAATGGGAGCACAGGGGCATGAAGTGTCAGCTCCAGGTAAAGTGGATCTCTCAGCTACCAAAGACTACATTCATAAAACTATAGTATCATATTGGCACAAGCTGCTTGCTAGCCAATTTTTTCCTGAGGGCTGGGTCATGTTTTATCCTTTTAGTGGCACCACTATTAGTTGGAGGAGGTTGGTTCATTTTTTTTAATTCCTTTGTCATTATCAAGAGAATTCGAAGCCATGTACTCTGATTAAACAAGGGATAGGCACTGCACCAGGAATAGTATTTATTGCCTTGCTTGAAACAGCTGATATCTATAACGTAAGATAAAAATAGTTGCCTTGAGACGCTGCAACATGTGTACACACTCTTTGTCTTGAGAGGTACTGCAGAAGAAATGGGACAAGGATTGGAGGAATTGAAAGGGCAAGCATCCCTGTTGGAGTCAGCTCCCATCTCCTTATTTAAATCTCTCTTTAGTGTTCACAGAATCATAGAGTTGGAAGAGAACTCACAGGACATCAAGTCCAACCACCTGCCAAGAAGCAGGAAAATCACATTCAAAGCACCCCTGACAGATGGCCATCCAGCCTCTGCTTAAAAGCCTCCTTAAAAGCCTATCAGTTCCCTAGGAGGTCAACACCTTCTAATGGCTGAATGAAAACTGACTGCACTGCCTCAGACATACAATTAGGAGGCACAAAGAGGATCTGCTTCATTGCCATAGACAGCTCCGGAGGAGGCCACCATGTCCATAGGGATGCTTTTGTGCATGTCTTTGTGGATCCCAGTGGGGGCATGTAAGTGTCATGGGTGAAATGGATATATCTTGGGGCAGAACAGTCTGGTTTGGTGGACTTTGTTTTTGCTCCCCACATCCCAAGGGAGAATACGAGAAATAGATGCAAAGAGGAGAGGCGAAGGAAGGGAGGGTGGGAATAAAGGAAGGGCGGAAGGAAGGGTGGAACTGGTGGGGGGGGGGGGGGGGGAACAAATACAGGAAATTAAAGGCTAAAGATCTTCTTTTTTTTTTTTGAAATGATGTATCATTGAGGCAGGAGAAAGATGAAAGAAGAGAAATACTGCCAGGGAAAGCAGGAAAGATGGACTCACAACCTTTCCTGAAAGTGGCAGGAAGAACTGAAGCAGGAGATGATCAATACTATCTTGCCTAGTGCGGTTCGTAACAGGAGTTAACTAATTCACAGTCTGCTGACTGATAATAAATTGTTTTCAGCTTTCCTTCTTATTAAACACTGGAGTTGTATTCAGTCATGCAAAACAAACTCTAGCTGTCCCTCAATCCCATGAATGAAAATCATTATAACAGGAACTAGTGACATGCAACTCTCTGGTAATCTAACTACAGGTAAGGACAACTGCAATTCAACAGTCCTTTTCCATTAACTTTTGTAACAAATATACATACCTTCAAATACATCTGTCATTTTGCATATGTGAGCAAATGTAGCGCCATTGGCCCATGTGTGCACCACATCCATCAAGTTTGGTTTAAAAGAACTGAGATAGGTATCCTCCTCAATTTCCAATTTAGCTTCTGCTGATACTTTAGCAATTCTTTTTGCACATTCCTTTAAAAATAAGAGGCATGCATTTATTTTAATCAACAGAAAATATGTAGGGAAATTATCTTCCTGAAACACGTGACATGAGGAATGGAACACTTGAGTTGATGCCCTGCAAATCTTTTCACATCCTCAAAAGTCAATGACAGAGGAAAACCACTTCTGATTAATGGGACGTTTTGCATGCAGATCAGTGGCAGTTCAAACACCAAACCTAAAGTGCAACTGGGAAAGGGGAATCTTCCAAACACCACCCCACCAAATCTGATCTAAATTATTTAACAGCATTCAAACATAGGCAGGAATTCAGCTGGGAACTGGCACAGCTTAATACTCTGCTGGTAAAAAGTCCATGAGATTGTGGAGGGATCCAAGGTCACAGATCTGTTGACTGGAGGGCAGGGCTGTGTTCATGAGTCATTATGGGAGCGGTCTGGGCAGCTGCATCATCCCCTGCAGCAACACTTGCAAACATGGAGATCTTGAATATAACTTCATACTGCAGAATTAATGCTGCTGGACATCACTTGGACTCAATGCCATGGAATCCTGTAGCTTTGCAAGGTTTTTATTTAGCCTTCTCTGCCAAAAAATGCTGGTGTCTTGCTGAACTACCACCCCGGGATTCCATGGTAGTTACAGTGGTGTCAAACTGCATTCATTAAGCAATGTAGATCTGGCATGGGCTGTTCTACTGGCTGTTAGGAATTGTGGAAGTTGAAGTCCAAAGCACCTGGAGGACTGAAATTTGCCCATGCCAGGCCTAGCACATAGGATATGAAGAGTGATGTTGATACAATGGCTGGGATCCTTTGGGAACAAGGACCTTTCCCATATAATTTGACTCTCTTGCCACTTACAGAAGAATAGCAATAAATGGCAGCAGCAACCAATATTGGTGGGTGGTTCAAACCACCTAATAAACTCACTTGCTAATGCCCAAGATGAGGGCCACCCAGCATGCGCATCCCACACTCCTATCTCTGAAGTATCTTAGAAACCAAGGTAATGTACAAGTCTTGGCTTTGGAAATTGCCTGCTGAGCGGGAGAGGCATTTTCCCAAGCCATGAGAGCCATTACCTGGGAAAACATTTTCCATGTCAAAAAAATTGGCACTGAACAATTTATGTTTATACTTCCAATTAGAAATACTTTGTTCCCGTCTAAATTCTACACAAAAGCTTTGCACATTAATTGACCAGTTTTTTTTGCTGAAGTTCACCTGCATCTGACGGAGGGGTCCTGCCAACTGTTCTGTGAGTTTGGGCATTTCACTGGACTACAAAAAGATAAAGAAAATATCAATTACTTTCATGCATTTCATTTAATTTACATTCAATTTAGTTTTCTTCCTTTCAAAAATTAGAAGTTATGCAACTGGTATCCGGTGTCACTAAAACAGGTAAGGATCACACAGGATCACTGCTTGTTGGACTGTTCTCACAAGTTCTTTTAATCATTCCAGAAAAGTTTTTTAAAAAATAAAAAAAATAAGAGGCTAATAATTATGGGAAAAACCAATGACATCTAACTTCCCTTTCAGCAAAATACTAATCCTGTTTTCAGTATGTTAGTACCCATTCACTTGGCACAAAGGTAAAATATGAAAAAGTAAGCCTTCTGTGCCACAATATTATTTTAAAGTTCCAGAGAACATTCGATACAGAACTCTGTGGTTACCAATGAGAACTTTATTACTGTGTTATTTATTTAACCACAAGTACTTCAATATTTTCTCTTCTGAATTATTTTCCTTTCAAAGAAATATTTCCCTCCTATTAAATAACAGCCAGATACAAACAGTGGGAGTTTGTTATATTTCCTGGGTGTCCCACTTCCTGCTGCACGACCTTCAATTTCGCCATTAAAAACACTTTAGGAGATGTTCTGAAGCAGAACCTGAGACAGTGCCGAGAAATATACACTGAAGGAGATGAAGGAGTAATTATTATTATTATTATTAAACTTTATTTGTACCCCGCTAGCATCTCCCACAGGACTCGATGCGGCTTACAAAGGCCAAGGCCTCAACACAACAACAGCAAAACAAAAAACAATACAATTTAAAGCAAATTAAAAACATACGCAATAACGAAACATTACATCATTACGCAATAAAAACCATGGCCGGGCCAGTGATGGGTACAGGTTAAAAAGTGCTGGGTGTGGCAGGTGGTATGTTGGATTTCTGGGCAGTGCAATGTGCAGAGAGTCTTAAACTCTAATGAAGTGCTTCTGGGATGTAGTGCTGGAGGTTATCCTATTCTGGAAAGGGACATCGGAATAGCCAGGTCTTCAGATTCTTCCTAAAGACTGCCAACGTGGGTGCTAGTCTAATGTCTTTGGAGAGGGTGTTCCAGAGTCAGGGGGCAACCACAGAGAAGGCCCTGTCCCTCGTCCCCACCAAACGCGCCTGCGACGCAGGTGGATCGCGAGCTGGGCCTCTACGGATGAACAAAGGGAGCGCGTGGGTTCGTAAACGGAGATGCGGTCACGCAGGTAGGCAGGTCCCAAACCATTTAGGGCTTTGTAGGTAAGCAACTGCACCTTGAATTGGGTTCGGTAGGTAAACGGCAGCCAATGGAGCTCCTTAAACAGGAGGGTTGACCTCTTTCGTGTGCACCAAACTCTGCTGGAATCCTACGCGACATCAACAGGGATCTAGTATTTAGATCAGTGGTTCCCAACCTTTTTTGACCAGAGACCACTTGACCAAGGACCACTTGATCAGGGACTATTTTGACCAGGGACCACTCTCCAACATTAGTACCAAAAGGGTTATGAATCAGTTTTTGGTCAATTTTAGATTCGGTTTGATTATTTGGGGTGCTGATTCAGAAAACTGCACTGGATGGACCACATCAGCTCTAGTTCCTGATATAGAACATACGCCATCCAGTAGCTGTCAGGCTTAAAAACCAAAACACCAAGAAAAAATATTTTGGTTGGGCTGTGTAATGTTGTGAGGTCTAGGACCATCTATCTCCTAAGGCTTTTAACTAGAAAGAAAAGTCATCCAAACAATGAGCTTTCTTAAAGACAGATCAAGTTTACACAACTTACATTTTCTTGAAATACAAAGCAGCTTAGTAAAGCCGTTGCTTGTTCTGCAGATAAATCGTTGAATAGCCCATTAAACATCATTTCCGTCAGCAGCAGCTCATCTGCGCTGGAAAAGAACAAATTAATTGGTGGTTAGCATCAAAGGTTGAGAACCCTGTGCTAGAATTTTCACCTACTGCGACAAATAATAATAATAATAATAATAATAATAATAATAATAAAACTTTATTTGTATCCCACTACCATCTCCCCAAGGGACTTGGTGCGGCTTACATGAGGCCAAGCCCACAGTACATCAATAAATGAAGGCGATAACAAATAAACCACGCAACTGATACAGCAATGACTTGTAGGAACATCATTATATGTTTTAATATGTTGCTCCTTTTCACATTCAAGATGCTAGACAGGATTTCTTTAACTTTGTTTTTTTCTCCTCTTTTTCTTGGTTTTTTTTTTTTGTTGCATATATTCATATGAGATTTTCCTTAATTGTCCAATATCATGGGTTACGGGTAAAAAGGAAAGATGTGTGTATTTTTCATACATGTGTATTTGGGTATTTTGAAAGTATAATCATGTTTTACCTGCTAATTTCACAAGCAACTCGTCCTTTCATCTCTATGACATCAGAAGAGGTTGCAAAACCCAACCTTCTCAAAACCCGTTTACGACACTTGAGCTCATCCATTTGTAAAACCGTCCTAGCTTTCTTCAGTTCCCGTTTGGCTGCTTTAATGTCTACAGCAATCTAGAGTTAAAAACAATCAGGGAGATGTCAGAAGTATTCTAAATGCAGATATACTTCTACCTCATCTTTCACTGTTCATTTTGGTCAAGCAAACAGTTTTCTGGTGTAAAAAGCCCCTTTGCAGGACTGTAGCATGCAGTTCAGGAAGTGACCAGTTGCTCAAAGAACAACTGGTTATGCCAGTGACCATGTCAAATGGGAGATTCTGGGAGCAATCATCAAAAAAAGCAAGCATTCTGGGTTCTCCATAAGCCCCAATACGGTATATTGAGAAACAACAAAACAGCAGACCCACAGCCTTCTCAGAATTAAAACACACGTTAAACCTACACCTTACCTGTGCTTTTCGTTCACAAAGTTTATACACAGTTTCCAAGTTAGAATCATTGTGAAGTGGATGAGAATACATTCTGTGCTCAAAGGCTTCTACTTTTTGGATTACTTTTTTCAGACCTGGATCTTTAATGCCCATGTCGTCAATAGGATCCAGCAGAGGAACGCCATCAGGAAATCGTTTTTGTACTTCCTAAAAAGAAAATAATAATAATACAAACTTTAAGGGTGCACAAAAACACCAAAAACAAAACAAAATAAAGCAAGAAACTCTATTACATAATGTATTTTGCATATTTTGGGAGTTGCATAATATCACGGTAAAGAGATGAGGCTATGAATGTGGAACTCCATGGCTCAAGCCTTGCCCTTTGCTAGCAAGTCACTTTCCGTTAGCCAAACGTTTAAAATACTTGAAAGCATTATGTTTTTGTTTTTTTTAAAAAAAAATCCTTCATCCTCAAAAACAAAAGGACAACAGGAATAGTTTACCTGTATAGACTTCAGGACACTCTGCCTATTATCAAGAGGCCGCAGGTCTTTTGGTATATAAAGCCGAACACTACTGATTGCTGACAGAAGATGCAAAAGAACAGGAACAACCTATTAAAACAGGAATCAGTAGGAATCAATTTGTGAACCACTGGGTAAAATCCCAGTGTTTTGAAACTGGAAGGGAAAATCAAGCAAGTCCACTGAAACCAATGGGACTTGCATAACAAGTTTCATTCAATTCTATGTAGCATGAACTAGCAGGATCTATCCCTCAGATTGCAGGATAGTCAAATCATTTTCTGTACAAAGGACTGTGATTTTGTATCAGCAAACTGTGGTTTGTATCAGCAAACCATTGTTCTGTTTCAGATTTTCTAACAAAAATGTAGTACAAGTTGAGTATCCCTTGAGATCAGAAGTATTCTGGAGTATATTTTACCCTAATTTTTCAATACATGTATTTGCTCATGCATACATAATAAAATATCTTGAAATGGGGATCAAGTTTAAACAAGAAGCTCCTCTTGGTTCCATTTACACCTTACACAGCCTGAAGGTACTTTGATACAAAGTTTGTGTACACTGAAGTTTTCCCATCTTATTTCCGGCATCTTGGAGGTTGTGCTCAACTCCAGCCAGGGGTGTGTGAGTGTGTGTCTGCTGTCGCTCCATCTTCCATGCCGAGGAGCTTTTCCTCCGATCAATGTCCTTAAGGGCACCTTTATTACTTCTCCACTAAAAGCAGTACCTAGTTTATCTACTCGCATTTCTGCTTTCAACCTGCTACATGGGCAGGTGAGCTGGGGCTAATGGCAGGTGCACACCCCGGCTCCAACTGCTGACCTTTTGACCCACAGGATTTTTCTCTAGCACAACTATGTTAAGCCTGGCCATATGTTACACTATTGTGATAAATTTATCTTCTCATATATATATATAAATGTTCACTGATAAATTGGGCTAGCTATGACATCACACTTGAACTTATTATCTAGAGGTAAAACCACATGGATAAACTGAACTCACTGATTAGTTTTCAGTGAGTTACTCCATCTCACAGTAGCCCAGTTTATAAAGCAATTGTGAAACTAATATTCAATAAAGTCTGAGCTCTTTGTGGCAGGAAAATGACAGGCTGCAAAAGTAATAGTAGGCTTCATTTTGGCTGTGCTGGGACTGATGAAATGTAAGGAATGAGTTAGTATTTACAACACAGCATGATTTGATAAATCTCCTGTTGACCCAAATGGAGTCACTGCTATCATTATTGCTTCTTCAAACAATGCTCTGTGACAGAATGTACCTAACATCAGGCCAACTGGCATCACTTCCTTATGGCAAAAATCTCATTTTTCAAAGACAGAGAATAAAATGTCAACTCTTTATTGGAATGAAGGAAAATATCTTGAATATTAAATGGCTGCATTAAAATGATATTGTTTTGTCTGCCAAATTGGCAAATAGTTTAACAGACTCTCTGAGACAGTCTGAAAATATGGCAAATGGGATTTTGAAAAGCAGAACTGGGATTTAAACAATGATGCCTTCTATAAACTTGGGTAATCGTGGGAGGGGAATTAAATTTAGCTAGAAAGCTGCAGCCAAAAAGTTCCAAATCACTTTTTATTTTGTACGTTTCCTTTTTTTCCTAGAGAAGAAAAAAAAATAACCACAACTGAGATGAGGGATGTGGGAGTACGAAACAAGACTAGCCATGGATGAAGAAGTTTCTGTCTAGTGAATATTTTTTATGGCTATGTTACAAAGTCCTGAAACAAAATTAGAATACAATGAATAAAAAGCTATTAATTGTATATGGATTTCTTTTAGGATTCCATCATATTACTACATATACCTGAAGGATTTGAAATACTAGAGAAGGAAATCAACTAACATTATTAATATTGCAGAGATCTTACACAAACATACACACAGACACATAATCATTTTAAAAAAGCAAGTAGTAGATCTGTGATCAGCTCAAACTGCGTTTCCAACTTTGGCTGCCGCAAAAAGTTCAGTTGCAATAAAAAATAAGCTCTCAGCCTTGAATTTTACAGCACGATTTTAATGTATGTCATTGCCCTTGCCTTCAGTAGGCTTTGGAAAGAAGAATGAGACATTTTTAGATTAAGTTCTATTAGAAAAGGCAGGGTGATCACTTTGTGAACAGAACGCTACAGTACTAGGTAAACTAGATAGGCGTCTGGTCTAATCAACCATGGTTCCCCTTATGTTCTTGGTCAGTCATCCTTCATGTCTACAGCTATTTTAATGTTCCTCTATTCATTGGTTACCTTCTAATTAGGGATGACTCACACTGGCACGCACATAATTTCACTGTTCATTTTAAAAAACCTTGCCATTTTATGTACTGTATATACTCGAGTATATACAGCAGGCTGAAAAAGCCCCCATCGGCTTATACTCGAGTCAAGGTTATTTATTATTTTACTATGTTATTATTAATATTTTATTACATCTATTATTTTACTCTATTACCATTATTACTACATTTATATGGTCTTACTCTATTATTATTATTATTATTATTATATGTAGTATTTTTCTCTACTTATTATTGTTATTATTACATTTATTATATTACTCTATTATTGTTATTACATTTCCATTATTTTACTCTTTTATTATTATTTCATTTATTAATTTACTCTATTATTACTGTTATCATTACATTTATTATTTTACTCTATTATTATTGGAAGGATGCGTAAGCACATTTACATTGAAGGTTAGAATAATGGTTTAATCAGAGTTGGACAATTTTATCTTAAATTATAGTTTTATGTAAATATTCGAAAGCATTTAACCTACTGATGCCTCCATTAATGTAATTTTATTGGTATCTATTTTTATTTTGAATTTTTCCCAGTAACTGCTGCATTTCCTCAGCTTAAACTCGAGTCAATACGTTTTCCCAGTTTTTATGTGGAAAAATTAGGTGTCTTGGCGTATATTCGGGTCGGGTTATACTTGAGTATATACAGATAATTCCACTGTTCATCTTTAAAAACCTTGCAGTTTTATGTAAGCAAGGTGTTTCTGCTGAGAAGGATATGATGGAGATCACAAGAATATGGTCTCTTTTCACAGATGCAAGTCATCGCAGGATCTGTTGTCCACCAGGTGATGAGAACATTTGTGTGTGAAGGGTGGATGCACTACACGACAAAACAGCTTGTCAGTTCAAAAACCTATCAGGCCACTGTATAATATTTGGGATTCCTGGCAATGAGAACTTCACTCCCTCTCTTTGCTCTTCAGACCTGTCAACCAAAACTGAGACAAATGCTGCTGGTATGGTCTGAATTCTCCAGGCACAACCCACCACTTGATGATTCCTTGATACTTCATTTGGATGGATAGCTGCCTCACCACACTGTTAGTGAAAAGGAGCTTTTATTGCTCTGTTGTGTGTTCTGACACTGTGTTGACATAACTGTGAGAGAGCAGCACAGCTTACAGTTCCCGTAATAATTTAGACAAGTCTAAGATTTAGTGCTTCCTGTTGACCATCCTCCATCTCTAAATCAGGTCTCTCATTCCCAGATGACTGCTCAATCATGTGCTGCTGCAGCCAAGGGCTATTTGACCTCCATGCGCTTCATTCCTTTCATTGACGAAATAAATGCAAGCCAAATCCTTATGATTTTTTGACAACCTCATTTCTTACTGATCCTGCAAAAGGGGATTTTTAAGCAACCAGTAAAAATACTCCATTTTAGTTTTGCAACTATTTATAAAGGTGAAAGAAAGGATTTCCTGGCAACCTGAATACAGAATGTACCCTCCAATCACAAAATTGCCATATGATTTCTGCTCTCTTCTCGTGATTATGAATACTATCTTATTAGAAAAATTGCATATAAATTCATTAATTAATAAATTCATTAAATGAACAAACAAATAACATTTAAATAAAACGTATTACCTGCATCTCCCCTTTCTCCTCAGGTTTTGCTGGTTTTGCTGCCTCTGTTGCAGAATTTTTCAGGCTCTCTTTGCTGCAGTTCAGGAGGACTTCAACCACATAAAGTGGGTCCAGTTCACCAGAGTTAGGCTGAAGTATCAGAAAGAAACAAAGTCTGTAAGACAGTGTCATTTTAATACTAATGATAACAGAATTAGTGTGAATCAAGGGACTTCCTGCATCCAAGTATTTGATTTTATCAATTTTAACTAAAATGGAAGTATACAAGATCTTGATTTTTATGAAGCCCACATAAAGCTTTGTATTACACATAATGTAATTCTGTAATGTGAGGTAACTATTCCTGGCTTCTCCTTGAGATATAAATCATAAGGAGAAGCCAAGAGTTGTATCTTGCCTCAAATCTTATCAAGTTCAACATGTATGTAACTGGATAACTGCCAAGGAAAACTAGCAGAGTCATACTGAAATTCAAAAGAGGAAATCTCTAAAATGGTACACTAAAAATTAAAAAGAAGGTTAAAACAGTGAAATCTCTAGCGCAAATGAACATTAAACACAAAAACAGACGTTTTAAAAAATCTGGACTGGACAAAGCAGGAAAGGTAACAGCAAACTGAAAGAGTGTGTCAATGCAGTTACAGAACAGAATCAAAGAATCTATTTGGCAAAATAAAGGTTCCATGAGAAAACAGAAGTCCTGCCAAAATGGGGAAACAAGAAAGAATTAATATTTGCATAACAAACATAAGAAGAAAATAAAGGATTATCATTAGCTCTATCCTGGCTATATTTCACCTGGTCATGCTCAGCATTATTTTTAAAATTTTAACTATTACATTTGGCCCAGCCATACGTTTTTAAAACATTGTTGTGTTATTGTTGTTGTTTACTGCTTATTTTCTGTTTATGAGTTTTATTTTATTGTTTTGTATTACTGTTGTTGTTGTTTTTTGCTGATGTATTGTGGGCTCGGTCTTATGTAAGCCGCACCGAGTCCCTTGGGGAGATGGTAGCGGGGTACAAATAAAGTTTTATTATTATTACTATTACTATTATTATTACTATTATTATTATTATCTCAGGGAAGCAAACGTGAAGGGAAAAAAATAAGGTGGTAAGCTATTAACTGGGCAATAAATGTAGCTTGAAACAGAGACATCTCTGCTGCTGCTATTTTTGCTCAAATAGTAATTTTTATTCCTCTAACTCAGAGCTTTCCAAATTGTGTGTCACAACACCTTATTGTGTCACCTGAAGTGTGCAGGTGTGTTGTATGAATGTAATGAGAAATGACAAAAACTTTGGAAATGAATGTTATTATCTTACAAATAATATATTTTAAAAATATAAATTAAAGGTTTTTATGAGCTATGTGGTAGCCCCATACACTTTGCTATTATAATTTACATAAGAGGTTGGTTTAACCTCTGGTTTGCTAGTAAAACCGAATTACTGTGTTGTAAAATGATGTATGTCGAAAAAGTGTGTCACCAACATGAAATGTCGGGAAAGCTCTGCTCTAACCAATACATGGGTCCAAAGTGCTTTTTCTCCTTACTTCTGCCATTCCATTTAATGGCGACAAACAAAAGGAAAAGAAAGTGAGATCTCCGCAGGTGGTGCTTGGTCTCCCTTTTGGCTTGATTCTATTCCTAGGAGGCAGGAGAGTTCAACCTTCCAATACAAATGGCATTAACTAATGGCAGAAGTGAAAGTGTACTTTCGTTTTTGGTCTTCAGTTCAAGGGCAACTCAGAAACAGATTCTGAATTTCTGCAAAACTTGGCATGAAGTCTGAGCCCTTCCCAGTTTTCTCAAGTTCTTGTCACATGATATTGCCTCTTCCAATCAGTATAAAGTGAAATTCTCTCATCTACAGGAAATTCTGGGAAGACAAAGTGTTTATTACTTTGCCTCTTGGTGTGGATATGTGACAGAAAGATTTGTGGTTATCACTGGGCCAATATCCACACACATTTGTAAAATCTCATCACATAAATTTAGTGTAAATGACTTCATATGAAATTTATGTACGTATATGTGTATAAAGGTAAAGGTAAAGGTTTCCCCTGTCATTAAGTCTAGTCGTGTCCGACTCTGGGAAGTGATGCTCATCTCCATTTCTAAGATGAAGAGCTGGCATTGTCCGTAGACATATTCACATTTGCATTTTTTCGAACTGCTAGGTTGGTAGAACCTGGGTCTAACAGTGGTAGCTCACCCCGCTTCCCGGATTCAAACTGCCAACCTTTCGGTCAGCAAGTTCAGCAGCTCAATGGTTTAACCTACTGCGCCACCAGGGGGCCCTGTGTGTGTGTGTGTATACACACACACACATATGTAAGGGTATAGCACAAGTTCTTTCACAAAGGATTAAATTAGAAAATATCTTCAAAAAGCATAAAGACAATTGTGGGTTACTCTCTTTTGAGGGAAAGCTTTTCTCAACAAGGCATACCAGTTGGAAGATATAAGAATTTCACACTGTATCACAGATAACTTTAAAATGCCCAGATGTAAACAGAAACACATGCCTTGTTCCCCTATTAGATTACCCAATAATCAAAGTATTTATTCATAAAAACAGTTGTGAATAATCTGCCCCATTCTATGCTGCACGAAAGATACTTACAGCAGCTGTTTTGGTTTAGGTTTAAAGCCGTATGTTTATTTGTGTCATCTGAACTGCATTTGAAAATGCAGTCCATATGTGGAAAATCAGCTTTAGGCCAACATTTAAAAACATGTGCTGTTTACTTGAACTTGGAAGAGGCTGACATATGCATAAAATACTCTAAGGGTACACAAAGCAACTGGGGCTGGATTACATCATCCTCACTAGATGCATTCTAGACAGGTAGCCAAGTATCTAATACAGAAACCCCCCAAAGGGGAGTCTACTAATTTCTACTAATAGCAGAAAATATGTATTTCATGAACAAAAAAGAAATTAGCATGTGTTCCCAATAACAACCTTATAGAAATGTAGGGAGGGAAACAGTTATTCTTAGACAAATTGAGCCAGTTCTTCCACTACTTCAGGTTGAAACTTTTAAAAAGGGAAAAGTTTCATTTTTCTCTTGTCTAAGAATTTCCAGGGCAGAAACAGCCTTTTCCATCCAGTTTATTTCCACCTATGCAGTGCCTGTTGTGATGCATTTAATACACATCCAAAACAGAGCTTGAAAGTCACATTGACTTTCCATGGGACATGCACAATGTAGTTGTATACAGAACCAAGCCCCTTATCCCTGCAATAATTAGAAGTAACAACAACAGTAATCACATGATTGAATTTAAATTGAGTCCTACTTTAAAAAGATATACAAGGAGCCACAAACGATGCTCCTAAAAATCAGAGCATCTGTGAAAGCTTGTCTACAAGAGATACAAGTTCTCTGTAAGAACCAGTATGTAATTTTGTATTATCACATCTTTGATATGTATTTCACACCACTTGAAAAAAACTTTAGCGCTTTTCGTTTACCTTCACATTTGACTTCTTGGAGAAATTTACCACCACTCCCCAGCCAAAATCATCATCTTCATTTTGCACCTAAGGGGGAAAAATTAAAAATAACGTTATATAATAGAGCTGAAATGAAAGAAAACATTTAAGTAATGTTGTAATGTTATTAAAGTGTACAGATTCTGAGCTTCTGCAAAACTTGGCGTGGAATCAGAGTCCAACTTTCCCAAGTTCTCATCACATGACACTATTTCTACCAATCAGCATAAGGAGGAATTCTCATCCAGTTGCAAGACAGAGAGTCTCACAGGAACACTAACAAAATATGGAAAGGACTTAGATACTTATTCAAAGATCATATAAGTTTGTCAAAATATGTTAGATAATTAATAGGATTTCACTACTTCAGTCAAAACAGTTATAATATAAAAGTAACAATGTTCTGTTATAAATGTACTGGATGCAAAATAGCAATATGCAGATCAGTGATTTGAAAGCATACCGCATTACTGTGCTACATAGTGCAATTCCAGAACACTACAGGTTGTACTCTGTCCCCAAGAAAGGATGAACAAAAAAGATGAACAAAAAAGATGACACAAATAATAGTTCTGAAAACACAGTTAACAACAGATATATTTTAAATGAACATGAAACAGAGAAAAGGCATTAGACAAAGCCATTGAAAATATAACCACAACATTCAGAAACCTATTTTGAGCCTTAGAAACATAATCAATCTTTGGAGGTTCTCTATACCCTTTCCTCCACATAATGAGAAGAGATATTTCTGCTGTTTGATAAACTTGCGGAATCATATCTACATCTGGCATATCACTACTTTCTGAGTGTTCTAGTGTTGGTTGCAGCAGTTAATTTTAATAAGCAGATAGTTGAATCTAGACTGAATGTCAAATCCAGCATTGCACCAGAGGAAATCCACGATCACAACCAAATGATATTTCTCTTCCCTCCCACAAGCTTATTTCACAGCCCAAAACTGAAGGTAAGCAGAGTCTGAAGGAGCGAAGGGAAGCCACTCTCTTCCTGCTTCTGCTAACAGATCCAGATACATCAAGAGAATGACATGGGTAAACCTAACTTGCAGATTAATAAATACTGAAATTATTGTTACTTAATCAAAATCCTATAATTAATGTTTTCTTAGTTGCATGTTAAATTTGACAATACAAATACATGTGACAGCATGGATAGCCTCTAGGAAAGGCAGTTTAAAAAGTTACGCTTTTTTTAAAGCAGAGAAGACATTTCAGAAATGAATGAAAGCAACTTACCTTTACTAGTCTTCCTGGCTGTAAAAATGGTAAGCAGTATTTTGGCTTATGAATGTATTCTTCTATTTCTTTACCCAGTTTAGCAAGCTGTTGCCTGATTTTATAGTATATGACAACATTTTCCTCATTTGGAATTTCAATTTCATTGTACTGCTGTTCCAACTTAGTCACCTCTACCAAAAGAAAAAAGAAATGTGAAACAGTGAATGGTGTGAAAAATGGTGTGCAAAAGTGATGATATCACTTTGATATCATGAAATACTGTGCTATAGAAAACTTCTGTGGCCTTTCTTTTCAAAAGGAACATCATAGCTTAGAGAGCCTTGTTTCAAGGAATGGCTCAGTGTGGCACCAGAATGAATGCAAGGGGAAAATAGAACAAGGATCCTTTATGGTCCCCAAAGACTCTTCTTGGTGTTGCATCCAGAAAGCACAAAGTTGTAAGAATAATTTTGTTATCCAACATTTGATACTGATTTCCAAGGACCTTTTCATACATGACACTTTAAAGCAGTCATGGGCAAACTTTGGCCCTCCAGGTGTTTTGTACTTCAACTCTTACAATTCCTAACAGCCGGGGTTGTGGGAATTGGAAGTCCAAACACCTGGAGGGCTGAAGTTTGCCCATGCCTGAGTTAAACTGTGCTAGTAGCATGGAACCATGGGTCATCCACTTGTTCCTAGCAAAATAGCATCGTATTCCTTCTCAGGAGTTGCGTACACCGAAGTGAGTGTCCTTAAAGGATCAAAAAGAGCAGCATATACGCTTCAGGTCCAGCCTATCATTGTGACTGCATGTCTTTCTATGAACTGGCACGGGCATTAAGATCTACTGGGGAGGTCCTCCTCTCGGTCCCACCTCTGTCTCAAATATGGTTGGTGGGGACGAGAGAGAGGGCCTTCTCGGTGGTGGGCCTCCTGTCTCTGGAATGCCCTCCTGAGGGAGATCAGACTAGCCCCCGCTCTTCAAGCCTTCTGCACACAAATGAAGATATGGTTTTTCAACAAGTCTTTGATTGTATTTAGATTCCTTTAATTAATATACTTGAGGACCCATAGATTTCACCAAGCACTTTACATGACTGAGATTCATTATTTCTGCTTTATACATGCAGCTACTACTGTATCTTACTGATTTTAACCAGAGGGTTTTGTGAAGTGAGACATTTATGTTAGCTGTTATTGTTTTTGCAATTTTTGTATTTTATGTGTTTGCACCTTTGAGTGATTTGTAAGCTGTCCCGAGTCCTCTGGGAGATGGTGGTAGGGTATAAATAAAGTTTATTTATTTTATCTAACATGCAGAGTTAATACAACACTTGGGATCATAGATCCTTGTTGTGCAAACTGCAATAATATCGAAGCTATTTATTCCTCTTATTTCTACTTGAGATTTAATTTCAACTGAAAAATGCTTCTTTTAACTTCAGTATAAGTTAAGCTAGTTATTTGGAAACGCATCCAGTTGTGCTCACTGACCATGGAGCCAGCAAACTCTGTGACTAGTTCTACATACTCAAAAGGCATTGACATATAACACACGTGTATATAAACGAGATTGTAAATATAATCAGAAAGTGAGAAACTTTCAAATAGCAGTTTGCAATTGGCAAGAGTGGAGGGTATGTTTTCAGGGGGAAGAGTAAACATATGTGTTTCCTGGCTCTTTAGATATTTTTAATAATAGTCATTAATTAAGAACAAGTTCGCTTGCTCTCCAGATTATATTACAAGTGAGCTGTTGCAATACACACAATAGTAAACAAAAAATAAAATATTTTTACATAACTTACTTTCAACAACTCCTGGAATTGCTCTGTAATGTTGGAACTGGTAAAAAGATTTTTCTAGCATGTATTCTGGGTTAATTTCTTCCACACGCAGCAAATTTAATACCATGTTGTACGTCAAATGGAAAGCACTGTTCAGAGGGTCTGCAGATCCCTAAAACAGAATAATATTTCATGAACAAAAGTTAAAAAGCACCGAGCAATTGTGACAATTTTTCACATTTCCATTTAAAACCAATTTTACATTTCCATTTAAAAGAAAGAATGACCGAAAGCAATTACTGGTTTCTGCTACTGAATAAAGATTCCATCTGTTGAACATATCTTCTTAGTAATTTAATACCAATACAATTTAAAACAGAGAACCTGTTAAAACGCAATTCACTTTATCTAAAAAAAAGGAGATTGTTTCTAAGAAAACCATGGCAAGACAAATGTACAACCCCCACTTCAATCTTTTCTTAGTAGAATGTGTGCTTCAACCTTTAGTGACCTAAATGTGCAAACCAGAAGTTTTAAGAAACCAGCATATTCATAACAAGCAAAAACAATCTACTGGCATTGTCAAAATGGCAAATTGTGAGAAAATAATTCAAGCCATATGACAGAAAATCTATGCAACAAGGAGAACAAGAAGTACATGCCCCTTGTCAACAAATATATTTAGGGATAGCCACATTGACATATAACAAAGAATCGAAATGGTCTTTGCTTGTATTGCTATCTGTCTAGACCTTCTTAACTAATGCCAGAAGTAACATCTGAGACAAAGTGTACACCTGTGACTTGTACATTGTCACTTTTCTTCACCTTTATGGTTTCTAACATCTTTACTTGGTAAAGAAGCCTTGACAAGTTATTCTAACAAAACAGGGACATCTTGTAAACTGATAAAGATGCTGGAGAGGCAGAAATAATGGTTCCACCCACTTGATCATTCCTCACTAGGGCTGCCAATGCTGGCAGGGGAAATTCCTGAAGATCTTTTCAACTGAGATTGAATTTCTACGTGTTGCTTTACCAGGCTTAATTTCCACCCATTTAATCTGCCTTTACTTTTTAAACCCACACTTAGAAAATCAGACTTTACAAGCCAGAAAGCACAGCCTGTTTCATTTATGTTGTTTATCGTACATTGTTTTTGTTTTTACAGACTTCTCTGTGCACTTTCTGTATGACATTTTGTTATAATTATATAAACAAATATGAAAACTTTTAAACAAAGAGTATTTTTTTAAAGTACCGTAAGTAAACCCAAAAAAGTT
Source organism: Anolis sagrei (assembly GCF_037176765.1). Taxonomy (NCBI): domain Eukaryota; kingdom Metazoa; phylum Chordata; class Lepidosauria; order Squamata; family Anolidae; genus Anolis; species Anolis sagrei. The sequence goes on from NC_090022.1 coordinate 272,640,936, forward strand.
TGTAAAAGCAATTATTACCAGAAGACATTTTTGTCACTTTCTTAAGTGTGTTCATTCCTCAACAACAGCAATTTATTTCTTACTCACCTCTCACTAAAGTTTAAGGAGGGATACAATATAGTTTAAAAGACAATTGATAACTAAAAACATATGAATCGTTCAAAATACATAGATTAAAAACACACAAACATAAGACTAAAACACAAAGCATCACACATTAAAATTATCCATACACAAATTTTAAAATGTCAATTTAAATTGTAATGGTCCTTTGGGTGAAAGTCACTAGTCTAGTCTTGTTGAAGTAAATGTTGCCTAGAATACAGGACCTGAATGCATGGGGTTGACTGTACAGGAGAAGGCAATACTGCAGGAAACCTCTGTCACAAATATTAAAAATTAACTAGGTATTTCTAATTACAGAAATGTGAGTCAAGCACTAAAGGGATGCAATGACTCGGCAAGGCCTCAGTGTGAGGTAGGTCTCGGTACAAGAAGGCCTTGTATGTGAAACTCCATTGTGAAGGTTGAACTTTATTTGTGTTATGGAAACCTTGTTTTTGTAAGTAGTGCAACTATATTATTTTACTACGAAGAAAAAGTCTCCTATGGAAGAGATAACATTCGTCTGTGTGTTTTTTGTTCTTATCACTTTGGGTTACTGGTGCTGGGTCACGATGCTGCTAATAAGTTACTTTGCTATACATTTATGAGGAGGGTCTTTTGTTAAAAAGCCCACTTCCCCCAACAACCTGGACTCAAACCATGTAGAACCAACATTTTGTACTTGCCCAGAAACTATTGGGCAACCAGTAAAGTGATTTTATTATGAGTGCAATGTCATCACTCCATAATTAATTTGACTGCCATGTTTTGAACTAATTGGAGTTTCTGAACTTGGTTCAGAGGTAGGCCAATATGTAGCACATTGCTGAAGTCCAGCCTTGAGGTTATCAGCTTATGTACAACCATCTCTAGAGCTTCCTATTTCAGGAAGGGTGCAGTTGGCATGTCAGCTGAAGCCCCCCTTCCTAGTATTGCCACTTCGTAGTAGTTAGGTGGTCAGCATGACATCTTAATACTAAAATACTTGAAATGAGTTATATCCTCAACCTGGAGCAGCTTGGCCCGTTTCCTACTTTTTATACTTATACTTAAGCTGGCATCTTGCTGTTTTTGGCAAATCGTTTTAAAGACATTTAGTAATTAAGCACAGGCCATGTTAATGTTCAGTTTCACCTGGCCTTCAGAATGCTATCATCCATAATTATGTCATAAAACAGTCTCACAAGGGGTCACAGAAATAGTATCTTCCCTTATTTGCTTTAAGACACAACTGTCAGCATAGAGCTTGTCAATCTCAACTGCAGAATGCTTTTGCAACCATCTTGAAATCTGCCTGCTTCATGTCATTGTGAAGGGAAAGTACTGACAGTTGTCTTTTTAAGAGGGGATGTTTCAACATCATGCAATTTATCCAAACATTCAGTGCACCATATTGATGAGTTACAAGTTTTGCATTTTCTTTGTTAGATCCACATGTTGGGCTGTTTTTTCACATAATTTGACCTTTATTCTCTTCAATTTTGAATGAAACCATGAAGTTATATAGAGTTTACATTATTATATTCCAGATTCTTAAAGATTACCATCAGATTGAGCAAAAAGTAAACAAAACAAAGAGGGAGATGTTGCATTCCTCCTCACCAAGAGCTGCCTGTACAATCTTCACATCTTTTTTGCCTTTTTGGAAAGAAGTATATTCCCAACACAATATAAAAAACACAAAAGCGGGAAGAGGTAACCTGAAGGACTTCTTTGTGCTCTGCTTCTACAAACTCAAAGAAAACTAGACACACTGTCTTCTTGGTTGATAATTTAAATTCACTATACTTCTACATCAAAACAAAACAAAAATCCTCACAATTATGCACTATATGAGAGTTGCATTCTACTTTTCCCAGATGATAATTAAACTGTTCCCAAAATTGACAGAGGCCCTGACAACCACAGAAGACAACACAATGAGACCACTGTTCTGTAGAATACTAAAGATCTGTGTTGCAATTGTACCATTGCTGTCCCTGTGAGCATTGGATTTTAAAAATATGGCTTCCTGTGGAAACAAGGATTGGTGATAAAGCTTGAGTGGAGACACCTTTTCCCCATGACAACTCTTTCAGGAGTAAATTTTCCTTCCTAGGGGTAGATTTCTCTCACTTCCTGGTGTCTCATCTCCATTCTTAACTATGAGTCAGATGTTTGTAACTCTGGGACTTTCTGTATATCAGACATGTGGGAAATATTTTCTGTTGTTTATCTAATTCTTTGTATTTTACACTTTCAGCACAGCTTCTTGTTTTCTTCCCCCCTGCTGAACTGAAGCCTGTGATGGCACTGAATGAAGCCTGCTGTTGCTTGGATTATGCAAAACCAACTTCTTTGTAGCATTTAAGGTTCGCCACAATCATTATTTGATTTTTTTTAAATCTCCAGAGGCACCTTCCAGTTCAACAGGTATCCACAAAGTGGTTAGCTATAGAGGATTGAGAACCCGTTTTTGAATACACGGTTCCTTACCTCTGTCACTTCTAACAGGCTCTGCGACTTTCTTAGTCTCCCAACCAACCCCATTTTGCAACACTTAATGAGGACATGGTATACATTGTTTTATATATCTTTTAAAATTGTTCTAAGCTTTTTAACTATTTCATTCTATATAATGTTGATCTTTTACATGCTTTTAGCTATACTGTATGCATGTTACTCTCTAAATTACCTTGAGTTCCAATTTGGAGAAAAAGGGAAGAGAACAAATAAAGACAATGATGATGGCAGCACAAGCAGCAATGATGAATTATACCACAGACCTCCCTAGACCCAGAGTTCATGCATTTGTCAATCAATTACCTATGAGAAACCTGTACTTACCACCTCACTCTCCCTCAAACGATTGGAGGCAATGACGCTACTATCTATATATTTACCCAGTTCTGTTTTAAATACATTGAAATTGGCAACCATATGCCCATTAGTTACATGGCTTAACTATACATTGTGCTAAGATTTGCCTATTTTTCTTTGTATACTACAGACATAACCTTAAGTGTATGAGAAGGAAAAGAAAGGGGCCTGAGGCTGTTAGGAATTCTGGGAATTGAAGTCCAAAACACCTGGAGAGCCCAAGTTTCCCATGCCTGGTATACTGTATCATCCACCATTTAGTGTCCATGCATGATCATGGCTCTAGTAAAATTATATTATCAAATAATACGTACCTTCTCCGCACCATGCCTAATTTTATACCCCCTTACTTTCTTTTTTCCTAAGCCAAGTCCTGCTAAATATACCTTTCTTTTTAAAGAAAAAAAAACTACAGCTATGGTTTGTTTGAAGAAATCTAGATTCAAATAATTTGATATGACTATTTTTTGTTTGAAGATAGGATAAAGTTAATTAGAGTTCCTTAGTTACGGTTTAAAATGGTAAACTGGAGTTGATCAAAGACAGAAGTGATGGCTCCTAATCCCCTGGTGGACACGCTAGAGAGGCAGAGGGAACAAGATCGGGTTGAGACCAATTATTTTCCCCATCAATATAAACCATGGTTTACTATGACATCCAGACTGATTCAAAGCTTTCTATCCAATGACCCAACTTTTTTTGAAAAAATGCCAATTAAATAATGCTACTAAACTATGTAAAAGACTGGTAGGACCTGATGACAGAAAAAGGAAGAATAACATAGAGCTTAGAGGATATGCTTTATTTATTATGTGTGTTTCACATCAGGTCTAAAAATGACAGCTTCCTATGGCTTTTCCTGTTTCCTTGCACACGTGTACTTGTTGTTACGGCCTTATGATCTGAAATAATAAACATTTAACTAACAGTTCTACTTTAACATCCCTTCCTGAAAATGTTTTAGCTGAAAGGTTCTCAGCTGAGTCAGTAAAGGCAAGCTCAAACATTAAATACTTTACTGTGACCAATTTGGCAAGAAAGAAGCAATTCCCAAGAAACATGGTTCATGGTTTAGGCTAGCTAGCTCTCTCTCTCTCTCTCTCTCTCTCTCTCTCTCTCTCTCTATATATATATATATATATATATGGCACCTGCAGAGAGGGGAAAGGAAAAAAGGAAAACAGTAACAGCTCAACATTTTCCAGAGACGGAAAAGCAGAAGCAGAGACCAAGTACACCAATCTAGACTACATGCTGCATAACAAGATGGAATATGTTGGAAAGTCTGCTTTTTTTCTTTACGAAATACTACAGAGTCCTCATCTGTGTTTAAATATCTCTCCCTATGAACCAGCTAGGAGCTTAAGATTGTCTGGGGGGGGGGGGCTGCTCTCGGTCCCACTTCCTTCGCAGAAATGATTTGCGGGAATGAGAGACAGGGTCTTCTCAGCGGTGGTCTCTCAGCTATGGAACGCCCTCTCTATGGATATCAGATCGGCCCCCTCTCTTCTAACATTTCGAAAGAGTTAAAACATGGCTTTTTGAGCAAGCATTTGCAAATGCAGTGTAACAGGCTAATTTAGACCCACGGAATGATTGGACGATGCGACTGGAAAATTATTTTAGTAGTGAGACATTGAGGAATTGTGTTTTATTGCTTTTTTTTTCTTTCTACTGTTTTTATATGGTTTATATTATATGTTAATCTTGTTGGGGACATTGATTGCTGACTGTAAACCACCTTGAGTCACCTTCGGGCTGAGAAAGGCGGTATATAAATATGATAAATAAATAAATAAATGTACAGAGGAAAAAGTGTATACCCGGGATCTCTTAAAGAGTTACTGCCTAACTATGTTAAGTCATCCTGTTGTGGATATAAAGGAGTCCCTTCAGTAAATCAAAAGACCCACACTATCCAGCATTTTTTGAAAGAATCCCAGGAAACAGTAGCTGCTGTGATTTCTGCAAATAGATAGCACTGAAATTCTGGATGCACCCACACACCATGTGTTACATAGAGATGCATAATATCAAACCAGTCCGCTGTATTTGTTCATTTACTGTATAAATTCTATGAATCCATCTTGCTTTGCTTTGTGACGGTATAAAAACCAGTCTCTTTCAGAGGAAGAGTAGAGCCTCTGATATGAACAGAATCCTGGGCTGGTCAGAACATGGACAGCACTGCCCAAGAATCCCACATCAAGAAATGCAGTAACTGGGTAGATTGTGTTTGGGAGTTTTTCAGTGGATCTACATCGTAGAACAAATGCGGTTTGATACCAATTGAACTGTCAGACTCAATGCTGTGAAATCCGAGCAGCTGTAATTTGGTGAAGCACCTGCACTCTGGCGGAGAAGGCAAAAGCCCTCATCAAACCAAAACTCCCAGGATTCCATGGAATTGAATTGTAGCATTGCAAGTGGTATCCAACTGCATTTATTCCATAGTGTAGATGCACCCCTTCTTTCAATCACGGCTGACAACTATTCATGGTGTGAAAGAGTTAGCTTGGACCTTTTACTTACAGTATTTGTATACCGCTTTTCTCACCCTGAGGGGGACCTCGTTGGTTACTTTTTTGTGTTTGCTTCTACATGCTTTTAGCCTAAAGGTTCCACATAAATCCAGTAATAATGATTTGATCTGCCTATCAAGAAACAAGCTGGTAAAATTTGAGGCCCAGTTCTGTCACTGGCAGTGAGGGGGCGATACATCATATCAGAAAAGGTTTAGAATGCTTTTTTTTTTTTTTTGCTATGTACCATATCTCCTACATCATTTGCCATCAATACAGCTGAGGCTATAGTAATAAACTATATCAGTGTTTGGCTCTTAAAAAAAACACACTTGGGAGAGGCATGGAACTACCCACAGTTGAGGAACTAGACATTAATCTCTGTGATCCCTTTATGACAGATCACAGACTTTTTACACAAAATATCCTGGATTCAAACCCCACTATCTTCAGACAAAATTTGAAAGAAATCAGTCAGTAACTCTGGAGAACCAGGTGGTCCAACAATGTGCCAGTAAAAGGCAGATTTCCAGATTCCGAACAGAAAGGCATTGTTCTTTAAAAAATAGGTAGAACAAACACACCTGGTGTGCTTCTGTGACCACAAATTAATTGTTAAAGATAACCTGGAAGATAGCATTATCAAAATGTATATAGGTCAACTAAAGGGAGGAAATATTTGCAGATTTAAGAATATACTTCACTAATTTCCAAAATACTTGTTGAAAAAATCCTGCCTGATAGACCTCAACATCATGTGGAATTAAGCCTGTCTGGAACAAGTTTTTATTACTTCCAAATGAAATTTATTTCTGTTACGCTGTCCTAAGGGAGCACCAAAGCTATTGGGAACACTGGTGACTATGGATGTTGCTAAACTACCTGGCAATCTTCATGCTAGACTCTGGCTGGCAGGTTGGACCCTTTGACAAATTGACCCTTCTTACAGTTTTCAAAGCCTGCCCACACATGCAGATGCTGGGAAACATACGTGAATGCAATTGATGCAAAACCAGACAAGCCTGCAATTAAGTCTGTGTGTTCAGCTGATGTTTATAGACAGCCTCTACATAGATGGACGGATTCCACTCCAGCAGCTTGTTTGAAAGTCATGCCGCCCCTCCTCTCTCTCTTCTTGCAATAAACACTGAGGTCACAGAATGACTTTCCAACAGAAAATAGCTTTGGGGATTTTTAAAAAAGTAGAGCATACGTTCTACAAAAAGAGCAGTATAATGTGAAGGACACAGAATGGTGATTCATACACTAAAAAGATGCTTTCATCACGGAACATTACATTCTTTAGGAGGACAGAAGGAGAAGCATCTGTTATTAAGTTGTGTGGGATGGGCACTTCAAGTCCTGATCCAAGGGGATCACAACATCGTGTTCAGCCCCTGCAGGTCTCAACTTACAAGGGAATGCAAATCCAGTACAACGAAAGGAAAAGAAAATTGAAGTCACATCACGAAACAGAAAAGTGGGTTCCAGTAAATATAAAATGTTTTTGGTAGCATTCAAATAATTGGTCCTAATTTAAAAAGAAAACACACACACATGTCTTCAAGAACATTATTTCCATACAAGCAGTTCTTGAGTTACAAACATCTGATTTACAAATAACTCATAGTTAAGAACAGGGTTTTTTTTTGGTTTTTTTGTCGTGTCAGGAGTCGCTCCTGTTGTGAGAGAATTGGCCGTCTGCAAGGACGTTGCCCAGGGGATGCCCGGATGAGTTGATGTTTTTATCATCCTTGTGGGAGGCTTCTCTCATGTCCCCGCATGAGGAGCTGGAGCTGATAGACGGAGCTCATCCGCCTCTCCCCGGATTCGAACCTGCGACCTGTCGGTCTTCAATCCTGCCGGCACAAGGCTTTAACCCACTGTGCCACCGGGGGCTCCACTCCAGAACAGGAGTGAGACAACAGAAAGTGAGCGTAATCTAACTCTCGGAAGGGAAATTCACCCTCGAAGAGTTATCATGGGGAAAAGGTGTCTCAACTGAATCCAGGGCCGTAGCCAGAAAAAAATTGGGTTTAAAAAAAAAATTTGGGTGGGGGGGGTTGAAACCTGTCTGCTAGCTCACACTGAAGCAAAGAGCACAGCAGGGGGCAGAGCAGCCTTCAATAGCCTGCAGCTCCGCCCCTGTCAACCACCTCCATCAAGTCTGGCCTCCTTAATGAGAGCACTCAACACCCCCCCCCCCCGCAACTTGGTTGCTTCGCTACATCGGCTATTGCTGCAAGTAATGAGAGTATGAATAAATTGTCAATATTTGCTTGAGAGAGGGCTTGCAGTTCTGGAGGGATTCTTAATTTTTTTCATCTCATAGACTTAGCATGGGGATTTGGTTAACCAGCTAAAATTCATGAGTAAACCAGGTCTTTTTTTAACCTGAAAAAATGGGGGGGGGGGGTGAACCCCTAACTCCCCCCCCCCCCCGGCCTGACTGAATCTTCATCACCAATCCTTGTTTCTACAACAAGTGAAATCTTTCGAAATCCAATGATCACAGGGACAGAAAGTGATGTGAAATCTTCCGAACAGGGGCAGAGACAGTAAAACAAAGACCATAGAGGTGTTAACCCCTCCACATGCCATCCAAAGTACATCTATCTATTTGGAGGCGTACCTCAAAAATTTACCCGTTCTGACTTACATACAAATTCAACTATTTGTATCTTGTTGGTAACTTGAGGACTCCCTGTATTGTATATGGTTTTCAAGATATTATTTTAAATACCATCAGATTGGTATTTAAAAGAATGTTCTTGAAGACCATATACAGTCTTTCCATAAAAAATGAATGATAAAAGCATTTCCATCTTGAGTTGAGTGATTCTACCATGAGTCACGTTTCCTGTATGCAACATTTTGATAAATCTGACATGGGTGGAACTGTGGCACAGGGAAAAGTAAGGCCTGAAGGATAACTCAGTTCATTTTATGCTGTAAGATTAAGAGTTCATTATATACATTGCAGGGCCATTTCTTTAAAATATATATTTTTAAGTGTCAAGTAATCTTGTTTATTAGTCCAAATTAGAGCATATCCATTCAATTGGGTTTTTTGTGATTTTTTAAAATAATATAAGAGTTCACCATCATTCAAACAACACGATGTATTACAGACCATACAATCGAAACGCCTATACCACACAAAATAAAACCTCTTCCCCACACCCATGCAACCTTCACTATGATTTCCAACACTGAAGCACTATGAAGCCTTTAAGACAATGTATCTATTCATTCAATTGTTGAATGATTAGTCAATCCTATTACTTCAACGGGCCATGCCCAATTAGGGCTAACAGTAGAATTTAGGCCTCTATTAACTTTTAAGTCTATCTATAGTTTATTCTATGAAATTTACATTTTCTTGTATTTTAATTTCTGTATCCATATTACCATATTTTCCAACGTATTAGACAACTTTTTAACCCTGGAAAATCCTTGCCGAAGTTGGAGGTTGTCTAATACGCTGGGTATAAAAGATCATTTCCTGTTTTAGGTCCAAAACAAGATGGAGGCTCCTAACAGGCAAGGGAGGTGGGCAGCTGACCTGTGCTATTGCCCGAAGCAGCAGCAGCAGCTCCTGCACTCCTCTGGCGCCACTTGGCTCCTGCTGCCGGGCTTCAGCCTCCCCAAAGGGCTCGTCCACTCCATGTTTGCCTCAGCTATCAGTGCAGCAGAGGAGGAGGAGGCGATATACTCGTCAAACAGCCACGTTGCCTCCTCCTCCTCCACTGCCACACTGACAGCCGAGGCAGGCATGGAGTGGAGGAGCCCTTCAGTGAGGCTGCAGCCCGGCAGCGGGAGCCAAGCGGCGCCAGAGGAGCGCAGCAGCAGCAGCTGCTTCGGGCACCCTGCTCCAGCACAGGGCAGCTGCCCACCTCCCTCGCTTGTTAGGGGCCTCCATCTTGTTTTGGACCCAAAACAGGAAATGATGAGCATGGCGGTTGGCTGGCTGCGGCGGGGCCTGGCGGAGAGAGGAGGCCATTTCTATGGAGCCAAGAAGCCACCTCAAGGCCCAGGAAAGGCAACTTGGGGCCTGAAGGGGATGGCAAGAGGGGAAGTCTAATATGGCAAATATATCCAAAAATTAAAATTTTAAATTGAAAAGTCGGGAGGTTGTCTTATGCGCCCAGTCGTCTAGTACGCCAGAAAATACAGTACTGAAAAACTGTTGTTGAATCTGGGTTTTATGTATACCCAACTGCTACAGGTTTTAAGATAATTACCTTCCCATCACAACTGGAATTTTCCTGAACTAAGTTGCTTTAAGAAACAAACAAACAACCCACTAAAATCCTTATGAAGGTTTACAAATTACTCCTGGGATGCAACCACTGAGACCAGTGCACTGCACCCACACAGGAATTTTCAGGATTCCTCTTCCAGCTGGAGTCCCTTAACAGCTACCTCTCAAGGTAGAGGAATGTTTAAGGAAAATCATTTGGAGTGACATGAGGACTGTGGCTCAGCAAAGGCCAACTTCCCTGTTTCTTAATGGACACACTTGCAATGCGTGCAGAGCACTCTTTGGAAACTAGCCTATCAAACAAGCAAAGGAGATAACACTACAGTTTTCTTGCCAAAACTCCTTGTGTCCATAACCGCAATTGAGCACTTCAAATTAAATTTTCCAGCTGACCTTTCATGAAACAGTGTGCTAATTAAATGAATGAAAGAAAGATAACATTGCTCTGTTCCTGTGGATCTGGGATACATTAACTACAACTCAGATGTATAAAAGGTTTGTTACGCTATAAGAAAAGTACTGGTGCATAGTACTGTGTTTTGAAACTAGCAAACTAAGAGGACACTTGCCACAACTCCCTTCAATCCATTTAATTAACTTTTGAACAAGCACTGCTGTTCATTTCTCTATTTGCTACAGAAGTGAACGTAACACAGACATTCAAAGGAAAAGAAAATGGCACCTCTGCCAATTTCCAAATATAATGATTACAGGTTCCAATTAGTGATTCAAATGTGCAAATTACTTTAAGCATGAAATCATTAGCTACGTCTATCAGGACAAATACTAGAAGACTGCGAGAGTACAAGCTGTCCATTTTCTGCTCTTTTGGCCAATACACAACACTATTAATATGAGCGTGACCTAAAATAATGACAAACCAGTGTAGAATTCATGTCCTTTCATATAAAATAAACAACAAACTATTTTATTTCCTTGCTTTTTCATGTTGTTTGCACTCAAAGTGTGTATGCCCACAAAATGTATTAAATTTGTAGCTTCAATTCACTACTTTATATGGTAAAGGTCTACTGAAGAGTGTTTGGTGCTTTAAAAAAATACTACACTCCCATCATTTATAATTGTCGACTACTTTATTGTAAAGTACATACAGCATAATATGCTGATGAAAAGCTACTGGGAAACCTAGAAGAAACCTAAAATTCTCCTAGTAGGAAAACCTAAAGTACAGGCTGTAAAGCAGGGTTTCTGGGTTTTTTTTTTGGGGGGGGGGGGGGGGGTTCTGGTTTTTTTTTTTTTTGGTTTTTTTTTTGTGAAAGCAGGGTTCTGTGAAAGGTTGTTAGGAGTCCATGGCAAAAGATCGTGATTGAAAAAAGATGTTTGAACCGTAGATTTAGTAGTTTTTATGCACGAGTTTCTCAAGACTTGAAAATTATTTTTACCATTCCTTAGGGTAAATGGGCAGATAAAGGTTACTATAAATTGTATTTTGGTACTCAAAATTAATGCAGTTAGACACCACTTTAATTGCCACATCTTCATGCTTCTCTGCCAAAGCGTGTTGGTGCCTCATCAAACCAACTTGTATGACTCCATAGCAGTTCAGCTATGACAGTGAAAGTGGCATCAAAGTGGACCAGGCTTTAGCACAGCCGGTTCACCACCATCTGCAATAAATCTTGCCAATTGGAAAGGTTGGCAGCCCACTGCAAACCTAGTAGATCGAAAACAGCTGTAAATAGATAAATAGGTACCGCTTAAGTGGGGGCGGGGGGCATTTTAATGACACCATAAGGAAATATCAGAAAAATACCGGTGATCAAAAAAGGAGGAAGTCTGTGAACAGGGCTCTTCAACATGGAGGATGAAATGGCAGCACCTCTGTCCCAGTGTGGCTGGAATCAAGCACAACCTCCCAATGGGAAATGCCTATATATCTCTATCTGTACAGTTGTCTGTCTTGTCATAGTGTAACGGAATTGATTGTTCGCTGTATATGTGTTCTGTGACCGCCCTGAGTCCCCTTTGGGGTGAGAAGGGCAAACTATAAATACTGTAAATAAATAATAAATTAATTCTACAGAGTAGATGAACCCCCAAGGGGTAACAAATGAACAATGTAATTTTATGCAGCTATAATCCCAAATAAGATAGTGTTAAAATAACCAGAACAGCAACTATTAGATGAAAGTTGGTCAATGTTCCATATCGATCAAGATACCTTCAGAAGCTGTTTTCCAACTGATGGGCTCATCTTTTCATCCACCATAAGAATGACTATTCCTCTATCATCCATGCCACGGCGGCCAGCACGACCAGACATCTGAATATATTCCCCTGAGGTGATCTGAAAATAAAAGAGGATGGATAATGATAATACCTTGCTAGCACTCAGTGTTACGCCAAAGGAAGCCTCACTGCTGCCTTGACAACTGGCAATTGAGGAACATACACTACAGTCTAAATACACTAATTCAGGGTGAGCAATTCCTGCAGGCCTGGGGGCTGCTTTTCAGGTTGGGCAACAGCTTGAAAATGGCCTAGCCAAGCGGAACGGGCTAAGAGGAATCAGGGGGGCTTAGAGACACTTCACTTTTCAATATATTTCATTTTTTATGTTTACATATAATAAATGATAAAAACTTTATTTATTTTCCGCTCTATCTCCCCGAAGGGACTCGGGATGGATTCCAACAACAAAAAGGCAAACACTCAATGACTGAACATAATAATAAACAATAAAATCTTCCTATTAATTATTTAAAAAAACCTTTATTCATGTTTATAAATAATTACATTTATATTAACATATAATGCAACTTTAAATGTATTTAGATAAATTTTAACATAATGTTGATAATAAAATGGCTCATATTTGTACTTTCCCCCACTGATTATGCTGAATTTAGCAAAGTGGGGGGATTTTTCAGTTAAAATTCACCAATAAAAATCTGCAAACCAAGAAAGAAATGGGGGATATTGACTCCATTGTCAGAATATTATCCCACACTACACCAAATGGTTGCATTCTGCAGCTGAATTGTTGCTTATATTGAGTACATATGTTCCCATTTAGAGGGCAAATCTGCTTTTCCAACATGGATTCATGTACAGGATGATGCAATTTGCTTACCCATCGGAAGTCCTTCCCATCAAACTTCCGGGCACTTGTGAATAGCACTGTCCTTGCTGGCATGTTTATTCCCATTGCAAAAGTTTCTGTTGCAAATAACGCCTAAGCAATCATAGCATGAATAGAAAAATTATGTTATAGACACTATCTTTGCAGCAAAGCTTGGCAACAGGAAGTTCAGAACTCTATCCAGCTCACAATACAGTCTGATTCCTGACATGCCTTTTTATTAGCAACCTTCTTTTACTTTAAACAATTAAATGGCTCTGTAAGTCACACCTGCAGTGCAGACATAAACAGGCATGTGCCAACAAGCATACGATTGTGTGTGATGTTTAATAACCTTATTCTACGACTGCCATGCATACGCAAAAGGCTTCAATTAGAGGGCTCCATTACAATTTCTTACCCTGCAAGCTGAGGAGATAGATTAAAATAAACAATGTTTTATTTCTCTCTGAAGGTTTAATTGGTTAAGTCAACAAGAAGAACCAATCAAAATATTTCTTGCTAATTAAGATAGTATCTGCTTGGGATGCACAGTGGACAGATGTCTTGTTGATATTATATCATTTAAAACTCTCAAGCTGATTTTAAATATATTGAAAAAAAATGATAAACGAGTTTTGATAAACCATATATCGGCCCATGGCAAATTGAGAAGCTTGAATACACTCTAAATTGTAATTTAAAAAACCTGTAATCTGTAAGGGAAACCACAATTAAAGCAATTTCAAAATATATCTTATAATATGTACCTTTATCAGTCCTTCAGAGAAAAGTATTTCTATTGTCTCCTTGAGAATAGGAAGCAAACCTCCATGGTGAATTCCAATGCCACGCTTCAGAAGCGGCAGCACATGCTCCACCTGTGACCAGAAATTGAAAAGAAGGGATAGAATACTATGTAACATGATTTTTGTTCCTGGGTTATAAATGTCATTTCCTAATCAGTTCTATCATAAAAACATGGAAAAAAGTTATTAAACCGCAAAGACTTTCTTTTTGTTGGACATCCTGCATCCCATTTTGCTAGTTTTTCAATGAGTATCTCATAGAGTCTCAACCAATTCAACATAGTTTGTGGCAGCCACAAAAACAAAGTTGCTAGAGTACAAAAACTACTTTTAAAGTAGGTACTGTGCACTTTCAAACCAGGAACAGAAAAAAATCAAATTCTGTTACATAGTGTGATCTAATCACATGAAAATTGAGTAGCCATTGCCTGTTTGCATGCACTGAGTAAGAATTTTCTCCATGCTACTTGCCAGTAATATACAAAAGATCAGGCATGGGCAAAACTTGGCCCTCTAGGTGTTTTGGACTTCAACTCCCATAATTCCGGTAGGCTATTAGGAATTAAGGGATTGAAGTCCAAAACACCTGGAAGACCAAAGTTTGCTCATGTCTGCAAAATATAGTTCTTATTTTAGGCCCTAAATGACCAATGTAACCATGTAAGTGTGGACAATGTAAATTAGCAACCATTTTGGTAAGCCAGCAAAATTTGTGGATTTAGTCTTATATTTTAAAAAGGGATAATACTGTTAGGAACATTTAACTTTATTTTCAAAGTTCTGTTCACATTGTCTAGGTTTAACCTCCACCCATTCAACCTCATTCAGAACACTGTATTTCTAAACAAATTCAAGAGCACGAGGATGAAACCAGATGCTGGGGATTACGCTAGGAATTACTTTTGGTGACCGCCAAACATAAACTCCATTTAATGTACTAACCTTAAAAGGCACAATAATAGTCTAGGGAAGTCTGATTCCCCTTCTTTGAATACTTGAAAGCCAATTTTGAGAAACTATAAATGTTTACAAGCTAAACCTAACACTGCAATGCATCCAGCTGCCATATGGCAGTTTTATACAACTCTGACCTGCTGGAAGAGCACTACGTATATCAATCCTACTGGACTGTATCCAACTGCTTCCTTCCATTTACTGAAGGCTCTTTGAGCCAGAAAAAGGCTCCATGAAAAACAGAGGGAAGGCCATTTTTGCTTCACCAAATCTGCTTCACAGTAGGCAGAATGTGATATATGCAGAATGGGAGAATTCATATAAATCATCACCCATTTCTCTGAGGAGACCTTGATGGAGAAATGGGTTAAACCCTTGTGCTGGTAGGACTGCTGACCAAAAGGCTGGTGGTTCTAATCTGGGAAGCGGGGCGAGTTCTTGTCTGACAGCTCCAGCTTCCCCTGTGGAGACATGAGAGAAGCCTCCCACAGGATGATAAACATCCAGACGTCCCTTGGGCAACGTCCTTGATGACGCCCAATTCCCTCACACCAGAAGTGACTTGCAGTTTCTTAAGTCATGCCTGACATAGAAAAAAACCCTTTCTCTCACAGAAACACCTACTGGATAGAAGAGCATTCTACAAGAGGAATATTAGGAATATAAGAGGAAACACCTTATTGGACTGGACATTCTATAACAGGCATGGCCACACTTCAGCCACCAGGTAAGCTGTTAGGAATTTTGGGAGTTGAAATCCAAAACACCTGGAGGGCCATACTCTGCCCATGCCTGGTCTATAATGTCTGAAGAAAAAAACGTCCAAATAGATAGGTTGAGCCACAGTAAGCATAGTATCTTTGTCTGTTTCCATGACACATGCTTCACTTAACAGACAATTAAGGTCATCTACACATAGGAAATCTGGCAGAAATGGCAATGGAGTATCCACAGGTCTAAAAATTGCCTAGTACTGTATAGAGCAGAGTTTTCTAAACTGCACAGTTGCAGTATGTAGCTGTGTCACATGAAGAGAACAAGAAAATTTTGAGTCTACGTGAAATAAGCCATAAATCATATAAATGAAAGGCTTTTATGAGATAGATTGTGCCCCCATTCATTTTGTTATTACAATTTATGTGTATCGGCTTTATCACATCAGCTGCAGCTGCAGTAAATCTTCTAGGTTGAAGATCTTGCGGATCGAAAGCAGCAATATAAGTAGATGAATAGGTACTGCATTAAGCAGGGAGATATTTTAGGCACGGTGTTTCGAACAGAAAACGAACAAAGAAAGCTCTTTGGCAAGGAGATAGGACGACATCACCCCTGTGTGGCCGGAACTGAGCATAGTCTCCAAAGATGCTGAAAGATGGGGGAAAGCCTATATACCGTAAATACCTCTATCTGTCGTCTGTCTTGTCATTGTATAATTGGCATTGAACGTTTGCCATATATGTGTTTTGTGATCTTCCCTGAGTCCCCTTTGGGGTGAGAAGTGCAGAATATAAATACTGTAAATAAATAAATAATAAATATGTCTGTATCTCTTATAAGGGTTAATCTAACCCTCAGCTTGCTACTTAAACTCGATTACTGTGTTGCCAAAATGATGCACTCTAAAAAATGTATCACCAACATTCAATGTTTGGAAAGCTCTGGTATAAAATAAAATAGGGACTGATAGCAATGTAATTACTTTGTGGCTGAGAAAATATGAATCTTTCATGAATACGTGTGACATGTAAATAACCCCTGTACCTAAACCGGAGTTAGGCAAATAACAAGTTTACAAGATGTAGTTTTTTTCACTTGAACTCAGCTCTACCAACAAGACCCAAGTCCAAAATAGGTGTGTGTGTGTGTGTGTGTGTGTGTGTGTTTTTTTTTTTGGGGGGGGGGGGGTCACACATTTAGAATTTTAAAATGGAGTGTAGTTTTAAGTAGGAAAAATACTGGGTTGTTTTGATTTTTCTGGCCCACAGTAGTTTACTTTATTAAACAACTTGAAGGCCAAAAACTGCTATTGGATGATCAACTTCAAATTCCCCATGTCTAAAAAGTTAGCTCTGAAATACCTTTTGCCCCCCTCTGCTTGCTTGTACATACATCTTTAGTGATTTAAGGTACTCACTTGTGGCAGTTTTTTGTCCTCATCAGATAAACAGTCAATTGCATTATTAAACACTTCTTCAACCATCTTTTTTTCTTCATCTGAAATAAAAATCCAAACAAAAATTTACTTTTCTACAAAAGCATCCCTGCAATGCCAATAACTAAAGAGATAGCAAAGTGTCACTTTTTTACAATACTATAAGTTTTTATATAATTTTTTTCAGGAAGTATGACAAGTACAACTACTTTATTGTGGAAAATGAGCTGCCAACTGCTGAAACACTTTTACACCAGAACATGTTTATTGGATTATCAAAGCAAAATGTCAAATTTAGAAATTCTGAGTGATCCAAAAGAGACTGCAGAAAAACAAAACAAAATATAATTTTGCAATGTTTATTTACTAGCAATGCGAAGTAACTAAATATTCTTTAGATTTGTTTTTGCTAAAGCCGTAAGACTGATACAATCAAGAACAGAACCAGTCACCATATACAACAAAGATAAACAAAACCAGCAGGTTGAGGATGCTAGCTAGGATCAAACACAGAAATAATTCTGTAAGCCAAAGATGGTTTAAGCTTGTTTTTAACTCAAACAACAGTCTCCTATATTGTATAACAAATAAACAAGAAACAAATAATCAGTTGATCAGAAACAATGCCGACTGAGAGCAAACTGTCAGTTGGAAGTGATTAATACATACCTGTATTGAAGTCCAATTTTGTCATTTGAAGTGCATATGCTTCACAATCTTTTTTACTGAAACTAAATATTATTACAGGTTGAAAGTTTCTTTCCATAATCATCTTTACAATCTTAAATACATTGGACGGACCTATGAAAACAACAAAGAATTTTTTGTTTGGGGGATGCAATGGTATTATGGTATTTTGCGACGCATATTACATAAAAAGCTTAAAACCCACCTTTTGTTCCCCCTTTCCTCCCTTTTTGGTCTCCTTTGGCTAAGTCACCAGCGTCTCGAAGTACTTGCATTGCTGTATTAAAATTATCTTCCCTAAAATCACCCTGGAGATAAAGTGAACATTAACACAATGTTTAATCTGCATTATTTGAACTATAGTTTATTCCAGCTAATATATGAATCTGGGATTTCACTCTAAACTGGAGCACCTACAGTCAAACTAACTAAATTTATTTCATACTTTCTTGGCTATCAGGTTCTTAACATATTTCCCACTTTTTGGCTATGAGGTTCTTGTCCATTTTAATTTGTTCCCCTTTAATATACATTTAAAAAAACAGACAACAGCAAAAACCTCTTAATATTTGCATAGGAACTGAACATTCACAGTGAACAAAAAAACTAAGAAATGGCAACAGGCAAGAACAATTAGGGCATAACTGTTTGGATCCATGGACAGAAGCACTCAACACAAACAGGGTCAGCTAACACCTCTCAAGAAAGGATGCCTGCCATAGATGTGGTTGAAAAGTCAGGAGAGAATGCTTCTGGAACATGGCCATACAGCCTGGAAAACTTACAGCAACCCAAGAAAAGCTTGTTTGGACAAAGGTCCAATGGAATGCACACATTCATTTAATGTTGTGTTCAATAAAAGAGGTTGAAAGTCCAAGTTTTCTAGATTTGGTTCTCATTTTTCATTTCACATCGTGATATTGAACATTACAAATAAAGACATCACCTATTCCAACCCAATAAATAATTTCTTACATTTTCATCAACCACAAGGTGAAGTCCGTCGCCCCCTGCTGGGAAGATATAGTGTTGCAGAGGAGTGGGCCGGTAATCTGTGTAGATCACATGGCAAGGCTGGCAGATAAAAACATAACATGTAAAAAAATTCATTTATACCAGGCATGGGCAAACTTGGGCTGTTGGGAATTCTGGGATTTGAAATCCAAAACACTTAGAGGACCAAAGTTTGCCCAATGTCTAATTTATACATGATACAGAGCGGATCGGAAATGTTCTGGCTTCATGTTTATCCTTATAACAAAGCAAACAATGAAACTAAGACAGCACACTCGAGGGGAGAAAAAAAGTGAATGACCAAGGACTGCCAATGGAAAGCTGCAATCTTTAATTCGAATTTAAGATTTTATGAAACCGGAGGCAGCTAAAGGTGGACTGCAATACACAAGCCACTGAAAACAAACTGGTTTGATGGAAACAAGCTTAATCAATTGGAACACTTGATACAAAATGGAAGAGGTAGAGAGAAAAATAAAAATCTGAAAGGAATAACCAGAAAATTATATAAGATATTAAAGAATAACAAACTCAAGGAGATTTGGGAAGAAGACTTAGGGATAGAAATAAATGAATGGAGTGGTCACAGTTATGGAGACAGAGATATTGGAAAAATTTATCAATACGAGTTAAAGAAAATTATTGTAAGATATATGGAAATGATATGTAACACCAATAAAAATAGCAAATATAAACAAAAAAATTCAAACATTGTTGGAGAGGATGCCAAGAAGTGTGTACATATATATATGTGTGTGTGTGTGTGTGTGTGGTGGCAATGTAAATATGTAAGTAATTTTTGGGGAAGTGTATTTAAAGAGATAGAGGATATAATGGATATCAAAATAGAAATAAGTCATAGATTGCTTTATTATTATTATTATTATATAACAATAAATTGTTGCATAAAGAGGGAAAAGTTGCTACTGTATATCAAATTTATTAACAATAGCAAGACTGCTTATAGCAAGGAATTGGAAAAGGGAAATAAAGACATAAAGAGAAGAGTGGTATAAGGAAGCATGAAAATTGGCAATAATGATAAGCTGACATGTAAATTAGAAGTTAAAAGAGGGATATAGAATCAAAATGATTTTGATGATGTATGGAGAAAATGTATTGAAAGAAGATTTAAAAAGAAAAACGGAAAATTACTTCCACAAGGGGAAACGAAATTTTGGACAGAGTAAACATAAAAGAAATGGCTTGAGAGGGAGGGGGGCACGGTGGTGAGGGATAGAAAATATGTATGCATAAGTGTGAAAATAACAGTAGATGCTAAAGAAAAAAAATGTATTGCATACTGTAATGCATTACATTCCATCTGAACATGAGGAAGAACTTCCTGACTGTGAGAGCTGTTCAGTAGTGGAACTCTCTGCCCCGGAGTGTGGTGGAGGCTCCTTCTTTGGAGGCTTTTAAACAGAGGCTGGATGGCCATCTGTCGGGGGTGCTTTGAATGAAATTTTCCTGTTTCTTGGCAGGGGGTTGGACTGGATGGCCCACGAGGTCTCTTCCAACTCTATGACTCTATGATTCCATGTATTAAATATTAGGTGTCTAGCGTAAAACAAATGATGTATAACAAATGTTTTGAATTATGATAAAATAAATAAAAAATATTTCTTAAAAAAAAGAAAAGCTGGTTTGAATTTAACATTTATTTTTGTAGAGGAATGGGGCTTTTAGATGCTACTGCTTAATTTCAGCATCTGGGCGAAATTTCAGTTTCAACATCAAGTCAACTATTCTAAAGGCAACAATTCCTCCAAATGAAAGGTATTCTATACACAAAATATTACCTGTTTGTGAAGATGGCATATCCATTCGGCAAATTGGCGTGCATTTGGAATAGTGGCAGAAAGAAACACATAATGAACATTATCTGGCAGCAAAATAATGGTTTCTTCCCATACCACACCACGTTCTACAAAGAGAAAATTCCCAAGTTAGATTACAAGGCACCCATACAGTACTTCTATCAGTCTTATTTGAGGGAGGGGGGGGGGGGAGGGAGTTGATTTTGTATATTGTAATTCACTGGGCTTTTCTCAATATCGGGAGTTGATTTTGTATATTGTAATTCACTGGGCTTTTCTCAATATCAAGAAATAGCACCCTAAGATCTACAGAGATACTCGCAGAAACATCTCAACAAGTGAAAGTCCAAACATATACATTAAAACCAAATAATTAAAACATGTAAATCTTAAAAATTATAACTGTATTCTCAATTTGCTTCTGAACGATAAATAAACACTGGACTTATCTCCATTTTTAGTTAATTCCCATCTTGGAGGAGACAGACTAAATGAATAAAGCTATATATAAAGAAGTAAATGCAATACCTGAATCTCTCATATAATGAATTTCATCAAAGATGACCCAGGCAACTTCACGCATGACCTCAGAACCTCTGTAAAGCATACTTCTCAAAATCTAAAAAAAAGAATAAAATTATGCAAATGATGTATTAAGCAAACACATCTAGACGGAAACGAACTATTTTGGAGACATGAGAAAACCCAAAGAACAGTGTAGATTATAAATAAAACTAACTAAATACAGAGAGTTAGATCCAACCGTAACCATGCTTAAAGTAGACATAATGGAATCAATTAGTAATTGAAGTGCTATAAACTGCCCTAATCCAATGTCGACAAGGTCTGGATATAACCCAGTAAGTCAAATTTCTGAACCTCTTAAAAAATATTGTTAAACAGGTATCAACATTTAGCATTTTAAAAAATACCCAGGACTGAAAGCCATGTTTTGGAGACCTTTCACAAGCACTGAGTAGAAACAACTACATAGTAAATTACATTACATACCAAAAAGGATCAGATGGCAAAAGAGAATTATGATTCAGCGCAATTCATTGGGATTATCCCATTCATTATCTCTTCTACGTGTCCCTCCCTATATTTTTCATAACACAAACCTATCCTATAATCTTAAACACACTTATCTGACAATAATCTCCACTGAACACAACAGAACATACTTCTCAGTAGATGAGAACAGAATGCATTATCGTTCCAACAGAGAACCAATACAGAGACAATACAGGATTAATTAACAAAACTCACTTCGGTTGTCATTACAAGGCAAGATGCTGTAGGGTTGATGGTGACATCTCCAGTCATTAAACCAACATCTTGAAATTCTTCATACATCTCACGATATTTTTGGTTACTTAGAGCTTTAATTGGACTGGTAAAGATCACACGCTGTTTTTCCCTCAAAGCCAATGCAATAGCATATCTGGAATTCAAATATAATTGCATATTCATTATACTTGCAACATCCTACATTTCTATAATGTATATGGAGGATTTTGTAGAAGGGTTACATTTTGAAATAAATGAATACATTTTTTTTCTCTATAGGCTGAAACCTAAAGTAAAAGCACCCAAAATACTCTTAATTAATTAATTAATTAATTATATCAAAATAATAGCTGAGCTGGCATTATTGTAATATGTGCCCACTTTTAAGGAAGTCCACATGTTTCCTAACAAAAATCTATGAAATCCATATCTCATTGCTCTCCTAATTAAACAAGGGATTTGTTTTTGTTTTTTTCCCAAATCTATTTTATTAAAGGTGAAAAAGGGAAATCAGAGGCAAGGGACTCTAGACAAAAGGAGAGGAAGGGTAATCGTACATGTAAAGTGGGGGAACAATAAAATAATAGGGAAGTAGGAGACATATAGCAGAAATAGGAAAATATATATAAAAAGATATAAAAAGAATGAAAAAGAAAAAAAAAGACTTGTATCAGAAATTGAAGGGAAAAATATATGAAAAAAGATAAAAGTATTAAAAAGTCTGTTGACTTCCATCCAGTCCTTTGCGGCTTTACCTTTATCTTAAAAAATGTCTATTGAGGGTGCAGTTTCATAATAAATCAGTGAAGTAAATCGGCTCTTCTTATATCACTAATGCCTACTAATGTCTTCTGTTATAATTATTGTTATAACTATGTTAAAGTTTAGGCTATTGCTAATTTGAAACCTTTTGATAATTTGAATAAGGACCATATAAAGTTTTACTGTTTTAAATGAAGCATTTTGGTTTATTCCTATATAACATATAACGCATACAAAAACATTGCTATTAATACAAAGGAAATTTCTTACTTTGGAAATGTGAGTATAAATGATATATGAATAAACTGCTAAGACTGTGAGGTGCCAAGTTATACAACAAAGCTAGCCATGCAGTTTTAAAAATAATAATCAGGAAGCTGCCAAGTCGTAATTCATTTTCCTAACTCCCAACCTCTCTAGATTTTCTTTGTAACTCACAATCTCACACATCGTTTTGGTTTTGTGTATTTTGATATATATTTTATGGAGGTATGTTTTAATATGTGTATTTTACAGTGTTTTAAATGATTATGTGTTTGTTTATGTTTTACTAATGCTGCACCCCACCTTAAGCCATGAGGAAAGGCAGACAAGAAATAAAACTATCATCATCATCATCTAGGAGCCAAATGTACCATTTTTAACAATGTTGGGTTCCTCTCATACCTATTTCTTTGATCCACAGCAACCTTCTGCTTAAATTTTAAGGTTTAAACTACAAGAAACTACATTTGTTTCTTAAATCTGAATGGAGGAAAAAAATACGAGGACATACTGGAATACTAAAGAGCACGGAGTTCAGTAGACACCCCCCTTTTCATCTAACCTCGCTTCCACCCCAGATAGCCTGAAACAGACATATAAACACCGCAGCTTGTGCCTACAGAGGTGACCATATCTGCTTTATCTTAAAAAATGTCTATTGAGGGTGCTAAGAACTAAGTAACGAAGGTAGAAAGGTGGCAGTCAATTTACCAAAACAGCAACTAGAGATCAGCTAGTTACTTGTAGAAGATGTTACACAACACTGGAAACAGAAATAGTGTTTCTCTTAGGAAAAAATGGTTGCGGGAAAATATCGTATTTATTTTAAAACTCACCAAAGAAATACTTACTCTGCACATACTGTTTTTCCTGCTGATGTATGAGCAGAAACTAAAACCGACTGATTGTTATCCACACACAGAATAGCTTCTCTTTGAAAAGCATCAAGAATGAATGGATATTCCTGGAAAGAAAGCACACCGTCATGCACTCCTTATACACTGTCCATCTCCTTTGCACAACAGGAAAATAATATTTCAGCTTCAATTATACCATATTAATTCTTCAACCCAACTGCATTTCAGTTAAAATTTTAATTTAGAAGAGATAAATCAGTATGCTACATCTGTTATATTTGGAGCACAATTTTAGTTCAACAAACATATTCACATACATGCTTTACAGTCCAAAACATGGAGGAGTTTATGCTCTGTAACAACAAACAGTGCAGACTTCTTAGATGAAGGATGCACAGGCCTCAAAAGCCTAGGAACTGATTATTCTAGATTCTCCAAAGGCCATACCAGGCCCATCTCTCACCCAAAACCAAAAATATAAATCCACTTTTAGTTCTGGAAAAGTCCTGCTTGAGAAGGCTGGAGCAGATCAAAGGTTGCAAGTATTGCTTTAAAGAGAAGTTGTTCCATTAGTCAGTTTTCCTTTTTTCAGCCTCTTTCTCCCTCATCTGAGGCGTAAGAGAGGAATCTTATGGCAGAAAGCCACCCATAAAACTCATTCTGTCTAATTCATGCCTAGCATCTTAAAAGGTGAACTGAATATAGTTGATAAATTTTGGAAATGGAAAGCTCCATTAAATGCAATTAATTTAAAATTTGAAAACCAGATGTTTTAGAGAAAGTTTCAGAATTCACTATCCAAAATCAACTGCAGTAACAATTCTGTTTTTCTCCAAATCATTTTATTGAAAGTTCCATTATTTAAGTTATTTAATATGAATGTATAAGTTCAGAAATAAATACTGAACAACTATTAACTTACAAACTAGTGCTAACCTCTAAATTCAAGCCAGATCTTCTTAATGCAACTTTCAAACAATATCACCACCAGTAAGATCTTTAGGAACACGCAAATCATCCAAACAAGAAGTGTGAGATAAAATTATGTTCTTAAACATGCAATTCCTTCTATATATTTATACATACCAGCCACCCTCCCTCCATTTTTCTCTACTAGCTATAAAATAAAGGGGAAGGCTCCAAAATCACAAACCTTTGCAGCTTTCCCAGTTCTTGGCTTAAGGGCTATGAAATCTTCATCCGCAGGAAGAGCAACCTATTTTTTTAAAGAAATTAAATCTGTTAATAATAGTAATAATAATAATAATATCCTTTCTTTCCTTGCTTAATATACATTTGAAATTACATTTAAATCCATATCTCACTCATACTAAAAATTCTATATATGCTTGCAATAAGCAGAAAAAAATCAAAATTAAACGAATTGTTGCTGAAAAGGCACAAAGAAAATATAATACAATATTCCCTAAGGAAGTTTCTAGTTTTTTATGAAGAAACAAAATTCTTTAAAAGTTGAAGTCATCTCAGTTTCTTTGCATGTTAATCAGTATCAGGTAATTCAATGAAGTAGACAATTGAATCGGTTGTTATTTTTCATGTGAACTTGGCAGTTCCTCTGAATGCACTTCGGATCAACGAACTGGTGAAAATTACTAGGAAGGAGTCTTGTTCGATGCTCTATTGTTGGGCTCCAGGTTTGGAGCAAAATGAAACATCACCATCCATTTTACACTTACCTCATGTGTACAGCCTTCAACAGTTTCTACTGCTTGCACCTTTACTTTTGGCATCAGGTCGGCCAAACTGAAAATAAAACTATAAATTAGTCCTTGCAAACAATTACAAACATACTAATTAAAGCAGAATATACTTCTAGACTTAAATTGAAGCACAGCAACAAAAGGGATGGAGCCACCAGGTTCCCTATGTCAAAGCCAGGAGTTTCAAAAAGGAGCACTCCAAGTAGGACTCCTACTGGTCAAAGGACGTTTAATAGAATGCCAAATGTGCAAACTTTGTGGTATTTTTATTATTTAAATACAATACAACTGTTTGATTCACTCCTGACACGATAAATAAAATAAGCTTGATATTCTGGGTTGCATGGCTGTGTGGAAGGGCACCAAGGTATCCTGAAAGGGTTGCCATGTCAAGCTTCTTAAAAATAGAATCACAGAGTTTGAAGAGACCTCATGGGCCATCCAGTCCAACCCCCTGCCAAGATGCAGGAAAATTGCATTCAAAGCACCCCCAACAGATGGCCATCCAGCCTCTGTTTAAAAGCTTCCAAAGAAGGCGCCTCTACCATGCTCTGGGGCAGAGAGTTCCAATGCTGAACAGCTCTCAGTCAGGAAGTTCTTCCTAATGTTCAGATGGAATCTCCTTTTTTGTAGTTTGAAGCCATTGCTCCGCATCCTACTCTCTAGGGCAGCATATTGGTTAAAAAAAGCTTAAATACACACAAATATGTATAACACCTCTCTTACAAAATAATCGCTTTTTGCTGCATTTTTCTTTGTAGAGTTTCCAAACAACAACCATTTCTATATATATACACTTTCACCCTTGTAAATATTTCCAAATAAACTAATAAAAAAGTTAATTGTTACTTCATATCTTCCGCAGTGAAATCATCCAACTTTGGCTTCTTCCCCAAAACTGCAATGTCTCCATTATCAGCCTCTTCCTCTCGCTTTGTTTTTGCTGGAACTTTAGCAGGCGCTGTAGATTTGCCCTCTGATCGCTTCCTGAAATCCAAACATCAGAATAGGTCATTTCAAATAAATAAGCATGACCCAAACAAAACTGGTGTTAACTTCAATTGAAGTTGAATCCAGACAAGACAGAGGTCCTCCTAGTCAGTCGAAAGGCTGAACAAGACATAGGGTTACAGCCTGTGTTGGATGGGGTTACAATCCCCCGAAGATGCAGGTTCGCAGTTTGGGAGTGATCCTGGACTCATCGCTGAGCCTGAAACCCTAGGTTTCAGCGGTGACCAGGGGAGCTTTTGCACAGTTAAAGCTTGTGTGCCAGCTGTGCCCATACCTTGGGAAGTCTGATCTGGCTACAGTGGCCCACGCTCTTGTTACATCCTGAATAGATTACTGCAATGCACTCTACGTGGGGCTGCCTTTGAAGACTGTTCGGAATTACAACTAGTCCAATGGGCAGCAGCCAAATTGTTAACTGGGGCAACATACAGGGAGTATACCACCCCCTTGTGTCAGCTCCACCCGCTGCCGGTCAACTTCCGAGCTCAATTCAAAGTGCTGGTTTTGACCTATAAAGCCCCGGTTCTGGCCCAGCTTACTTGTCCAAACGCACCTCCCTCCCCGTCCCGCCTCGCAGTTTAAGATCATCCGGAAGGGTTTGGTGGGCATTGACCTTTGGTTTTGGAGTTGTAATTCACCTACATCCAGAGATCACTGTGGACTCAAAC
The DNA here is from genome assembly GCF_037176765.1 of Anolis sagrei. NCBI lineage: Eukaryota > Metazoa > Chordata > Lepidosauria > Squamata > Anolidae > Anolis > Anolis sagrei. The sequence goes on from NC_090022.1 coordinate 272,667,777, forward strand.
AATGATGGATCTGGACCAAACTCTACACGAATACTTAATATGCCCAAATGTGAACACAGGTTGGGGAAAAGAGAATCTTGACATTTGGGAGTTGTAGTTGCAGGGATTTATAGTTCACCTACAATCACAGAGCATTCTGAACCCCACCAACGATGGAATTGGGCCAAACCTACCACACAGAACAGTCATGTGGGCCACAGCAACGTGTGGCAGGAGACTGCTAGTCTATATAAACAAAAATGTAATTTTCGTTTGTGGGATTAGCATAACTCAAAAACCACTGGATGAATTGACACCAAATTTGGACTCAAGACACCTATCATCATAATCTTTAATTACTTATTAATCGCCCTCCATCCGAGAGGATCCAGGCGATTTACATAGCAGAAATTAAACAGAATAAAACACATACATACAAATATTAAAATTAACATGGGTTAAATGCTCTAGTAAAAAGCCAGGTCTTGAGTGCTAGGATAAAATGCCCTGAGTCACACATGGCTCTCAAATAGGGAGGCAAGGAATTCCATAAGGCAGGGGCAGAAATAGAGAAGGCCCTGTGTCTGGTGCTTTCCAAGTGCACTTCCCTAGGACCCGGTATATAGAGCAAATCGCGTTGGGATGGTCGTGGCGACCTCCGATGATGGTAGAAGGAGAGACGGTCTCTAAGATACAATGAACCCTGGCCATATAAAGTTTTAAAGGTCAGGACCAGCATCTTATACAAACCACGGTACTCAATTGGGAGCCAGTGAAGATGCCGCAGCACTGGTGTTATATGGCATTTCATGGGTGTTTTTGTGAGTAACCTGGCTGCAGCATTCTGGACAATACGGAGCTTTCGGGTCATAGAAATAGGAAGGCCAACGAGTGACCATCACTCATAAAAACACTAAAAAACACAACAGAAGAGACTTAAAAGGGGGGGGGATATAAAATACATTACAATGCATGTGCAAAACCACATATATACATATATACACACACACAAAACACGTAGACTGGGCCACAGCAATGCATGGCAGGGGGTGGCTAGTAAATAATAATAAATAACTCCCATTGGTCCAGGTCTGGGTAAACTTCAGTCCTCCAGGTGTTTTGGACTCCAACTCCCACCATTCCTAACAACCTCAGGCCCTTTCCTTTTCCCCCCTCAGCCGCTTAAGCGCTTAAGCGGCTGAGGGGGGAAAGGAAGGGGCCTGAAGCTGTTAGGAATGGTGGGAGTTGGAGTCCAAAACATCTGGAGGAAGGCCCAAGTTGGGTGCTGCCTCAGGAAGAGGGGCAGCCGCTCTCTACTTCGTCCCGTCTTCCTCACCCAGCTTTGCCCACAGGGCCAGCAACTGCCTCGGGGGCTCCCTTCGTCTTCTTCGAGGCCGAGGCGGAGGCATCTTCCTCGAACACGCTGAACAGCTCGTCCCCGAAGGCGTCCGCCATCTTTCCTCACAACCGCCTGCCGCCTCTTCCCACCATGCACCGCGCGCAAGCACATAGAGTTAGAAAATACGCACGGCAGGAAACCTAAACTTCCGGTATGCATTCCACATCACCATTGCACCGTAGAGACCAAAACAGATAGAGAAGGCATGAATGGGCAAGCAAGGGCTCTCCAGGTGTTTTAGGACTTCAATTCCCACAATTCCTAACAGCCTATGGCAAACCCAACTTTTCCCAGACTTACACGGAAATACTACTTTTAAAATTAACGCCAACTATAGAAAGATCAATCTGTAAATATTAAGAAAAAAGTCAATTTCAGTTAAATACAGAGAAAATCCAGTGTTGCATAAGTTGAATTCTCCTTCAACAACTGGCGGTCTGTTCCCTAACCCTTCCCTTTATTTTTTACCATCAGAACACCTCAGCAAGCGAGAGTCCAAAAGTGGCAGGCTCAAACCCAGCACCTCAACCAATGGCTGATACCAAATGAGAGACTCCCCCCTGGGCACACAGAAGACTGGGCGACTTGGAAGGCACTGAACAGACTGCGCTCTGGCACCACGAGATGCAGAGCCAACCTTCAGAAGTGGGGCTACAAAGTGGAATCCTCGACATGCGAGTGTGGAGAGGAGCAAACCACTGACCACCTGCTGCAATGCAACCTGAGCCCTGCCACATGCACAATGGAGGACCTTCTTGCAGCAACACCGGAAGCACTCCAAGTGGCCAGATACTGGTCAAAGGACATTTAATCAACTACCAAACTCACAAGTTGTGTATTTTTCTGTTTGTTTGCTTTGTTCTGTTAGAAATGTAATATAATGGACTGGTTGCTCTGACACGACAAATAAATACCATCAGACAGATTCAAGCACAAGCAATCAAGAGCAGAATGTAAATCATCACCATACAAAATAGTATTTTTCATGTCTTCTTCAATGTCTTCAGTCTTAAAAACCTTGCAAACATACTAAAAAAGAAAAAAAATGTGTATACTTACTATGAATACAAAAGGAACAAAATCTAATTGTTTCAGATAGAATATTATATATTTTCTATATAAGGAGCCCCCAGTGGTGAGTGGGTTAAACCGCTGAGCTTGTTGACTGAAAGGTCGCAGGTTCGAATCCAGGGAGCGGTGTGAGCCTCCGCTGTCAGCCCCAGCTTCTGCCAACCTAGCAGTTCGAAAACATGCAAATGTGAGTAGATCAATAGGTACCGCTCCGGCGGGAAGATAACAGCGCTCCATGCAGTCATGCCAGCCACATAACCTTGGAGGTGTCTACGTACAACGCTGGCTCTTCAATTTAGAACTGGAGATGAGCACCAACCCCAGAGTCAGACACGACTGGACTCAATGTCAGGGGACAACCTTTCCCTATATGCACACAATGATAAAAACTTAGAAAAGTTACTTTTTGCCTTTAAAAAAACCTCCCAAAGGTTTCCAACCATCATCAGGACTCTCAAGATTGGAAATCCATACTCTGTTGAAACTACCTTTTATATTATTATTATTATTATTATTATTATTATTATTAGTGTATTGTCGAAGGCTTTCATGGCCGGAATCACTGGGTTGTTGTGGGTTTTTTGGGCTATATGGCCATGGTCTAGAGGCATTCTCTCCTGACGTTTCGCCTGCATCTATGGCAAGCATCCTCAGAGGTAGTGAGGTCTGCTGCAACTAGGAAAAAGGGTTTATATATCTGTGGAATGACCAGAGTGGGACAAAGGACTCTTGTCTGCTGGAGCTAGATGTGAATGTTTCAACTGACCACCTTGATTAGCATATAATGGCCTGACAGTGCCTGGAGCAAACTTTTGTTGAGAGGTGATTAGATGTCCTTGTTTGTTTCCTCTCTGTTGTTGTGCTGTTGTAATTTTAGAGTTTTTTAATACTCTTATTTAAGGAATCCCAAGCAATTGTCCCTAATGCACTTTATGAGAGAGTTAGAATTGTCTGCACACTCTTCTGTTCCCAAAATATCCAGTCTACCTCACCTGGACATGCCCAGCATTTTTAGAATTTTAACTATTACATTTGGCCCTGCCACAAGTTTTTAACAGTGTCGTGCTTTTGTTACTATTTTATTGTTTGCTTATGTATTGTTGCATTGTATTGCTGTCTGTTGTGTTTTTGTTGATGATGTACTTTGGGCTCGGCCTCTTGTAAGCCGCACCGAGTCCTGCAGGAGATGGTAGCATGGTACAAATAAAGGTTTATTATTATTATATTATTATACTGGTAGCCAGATTTTGTTCATTTTCATGGTTTCCTCCTTTCTGTTGAAATTGTCCACATGCTTGTGTATTTCAATTATTATTATTATTATTATAAACTACCTTTTTTTGTAATGGGGACAGGAGAGGGGGGAAAAAAGACTTGGGGCCCTTCCATACAGCCATATAATCTGGAATATCAAGGCAGATAATCCACAATATTTACTTTGAACTGGGTTATCTGAGTCCGCACTGCCATAAAGCAGTGTGGAAGGAGCATTCAGTTAATGAAGTTTGACATCACTTTATTAAACTATGTAACAATATTTGATTTTTTTCCTGATTTGGAAGTGTGGAAAGAAGGCATACGGCTATGTGACACAGTCCTATATCCCAGAATATCAAGGAGAAAAATCCCACAATATCTGCTTTGAACTGGGTTATCTGAGCCCACACTCAAGATAATGTGGGGTTTTCTGTCTTGATATTCTGGGATATTCAAACTACAAGAGAGGAGATTCCACCTGAACATGAGGAAGAACTTCCTGACTGTGAGAGCCGTTCAGCAGTGGAACTCTCTGTCCTGGAGTGTGGTGGAGGCTCCTTCTTTGGAGGCTTTTAAACAGAGGCTGGATGGCCATCTGTCAGGGGTGATTTGAATGCAATATTCCTGCTTCTTGGCAGGGGGTTGGACTGGATGGCCCATGAGGTCTCTTCCAACTCTTTGATTCTATGATGCTATAGGGCTGTGTGAAAGGTCCCCTAAGAGAAAGCGTGACAGTGTTTCTTGTTTTAGGGTCTTGTGGGTTTTTTCGAGCTATATGGCCATGTTCTAGAGGCATTTTCTCCTGATGTTTTGCCTGCATCTATGGCAAGCATCCTCAGAGGTAGTGAGGTCTGTTGGAATTAGGAAAATGGGTTTATATATCTGTGGAATGACTGGGGTGGGGCAAAGAGCTCTTCTCTGCTGGAGCTAGGTGTGAATGTTTCAACACCTCTCAACAAAAGATTCCCCCAGGCACAGCCAGGCCTTCAAATGGTAATGAAGGTGGTCAGTTGAAACTACCTCTGAGGATGCTTGCCATAGATGCAGGCGAAACGTCAGGAGAAAATGCCTGAACATGGATATATAGCCCGAAAAAAACCCACAAGAACCTAGTGATTCCAGCCATGAAAGCCTTCGACAATACATTCCCACAATATCTGCTTTGAACTGGGTTATCTGAGCCCACACTCAAG